>NC_047103.1:8998859-9197236 GCF_902500255.1 Thalassophryne amazonica
ATTCAGCCTTAAGCAAGATAAAATGCACAGAGTTTTTAAGTTTATTTAAGCCTTCGACACAAAGCTTAGACAAACTGAGTCCTCTAGAGAGACTGAATATGACAACCGCGCTCGTCTATTTATTGGAGACCCGCGGGCATCGCTCCTCCTTCGACTTTTTTATTTATTTCATTCCCAAGACATGGTTTTCTATTGGAAGCGTCCTCTAGTGAACCCTAAGCAGGTGTTAGGCCATTATTTCAATGTGACAAACGCTCCCATTAAAACATGAAGGATTTACAACTGATTTTTTTAAAAGACCTTCAGCCACAGGTGCAGCTGGCCTGAGGCCCCCTCCGCACGTGGCCTCAGCCACACGTGCAGCTGGCCTGAGGCCCCTGCACGCGGCCTGCGGGAAAGCACCCTAAAGGCCTTGGAAAGCCCCTGACAGACTAAATGACTAATAGAGCCCTTTTTTTTGGGTTGAACACCTGCTAGTTCAACCAGAGGACATACAGTTCGGATCAGGACACTTGATAGTTCATCACAGTTCAAATATGGACCTAAAAATTCTTCTACAAATGGCTTCAAAAAATGACTCGTTTTGAAATGCTGAAACTTTAAATTAAACAATGGCTTCAGAAAATGATTTGTTGCTTTGAAATTCTGAAACTCTAAATGGAAAAAATGGCTTCAGAAAATGACTCGTTTTGAAATGGTGAAACTCTAAATGAAACAATGGCTTCAGAAAATGACTCATTTTGAAATGTGAAACTCTAAAAAGAATTTTAGCTGAGGAAGCTTCTGCAATTGCTGAATGCTGAAACTCTAAATGAAACAATGGCTTCAGAAAAATGACTTGTGTTGAAATGCTGAAACATTAAATGAAATAATGGCTTCAAAAAATGACTCGTTTTGAAATGCTGAAACTCTAAATGAAACAATGGATTCAGAAAATGATTTGTTGCTTAGAAATTCTGAAACTCTAAATGGAAAAAATGGCTTCAGAAAATGACTCATTTTGAAATGCTGAAACTCTAAATGAAACAATGGCTTCAGAAAAATGACTTGTTTTGAAATGCTGAAATGTTAAATGAAACAATGGCTTCAAAAAATGACTCGTTTTGAAATGCTGAAACTTTAAATGAAACAATGGCATCAGAAAATGACTTGTTTTGAAATGCTGAAACTTTAAATGAAACAATGGCTTCAAAAAATGACTCATTTTGAAATGCTGAAACTCTAAATGAAACAATAGCTTCAGAAAATCACTTGTTTTGAAATGCTGAAACTCTAAATGAAACAATGGCTTCAGAAAATGACTTGTTTTGAAATGTGAAACGCTAAATGAAACTATGGCTTCAGAAAATGATTTGTTGCTTTGAAATTCTGAAACTCTAAATGGAAAAAAATGGCTTCAGAAAATGACTCGTTTTGAAATGGTGAAACTCTAAATGAAACAATGGCTTCAGAAATTACTCGTTTTGAAATGTGAAACTCTAAATGAAACAATGGCTTCAGAAAATGACTAATTTTGAAATGCTGAAACTCTAAATTAAACAATGGCTTCAGAAAATGACTCGTTTTGAAATGTGAAACTCTAAATGAAACAATAGCTTCAGAAAATGACTCATTTTAAAATGCTGAAACTCTAAATGAAACAATGGCTTCAGAAAAATGACTTGTTTTGAAATGCTGAAACTTTAAATGAAACAGTGGCTTCAAAAAATGACTCATTTTGAAATGCTGAAACTTTAAATTAAACATTGGCTTCAGAAAATGATTTGTTGCTTTGAAATTCTGAAACTCTAAATGGAAAAAATGGCTTCAGAAAATGACTCGTTTTGAAATGCTGAAACTCTAAATGAAACAATGGCTTCAGAAAATGACTTGTTTTGAAATGTGAAACTCTAAATGAAACAATGGCTTCAGAAAATGACTCATTTTAAAATGCTGAAACTCTAAATGAAACAATGGCTTCAGAAAATGACTCGTTTTGAAATGTGAAACTCTAAATGAAACAATACCTTCAGAAAATGACTCATTTTGAAATGCTGAAACTTTAAATGAAACAATGGCTTCAGAAAATGATCTGTTGCTTTGAAATTCTGAAACTCTAAATGGAAAAAAATGGCTTCAGAAATGACTCATTTTGAAATGTTGCAACTTTAAATGAAACAATGGCTTCAAAAAATGACTTGTTTTGAAATGCTGAAACTTTAAATTAAACAATGGCTTCAGAAAATGATTTGTTGCTTTGAAATTCTGAAACTCTAAATGGAAAAAAATGGCTTCAGAAATGACTCATTTTGAAATGCTGAAACTCTAAATGAAACAATGGCTTCAGAAAAATGACTTGTTTTGAAATGCTGAAACTTTAAATGAAACAATGGCTTCAAAAAATGATTTGTTGCTTTGAAATTCTGAAACTCTAAATGAAAAAATGGCTTCAGAAAATGACTCATTTTGAAATGATGAAACTCTAAATGAAACAATGGCTTCAGAAAATGATTTGTTGCTTTGAAATTCTGAAACTCTAAATGGAAAAATGGCTTCAGAAAATGACTCGTTTTGAAATGCTGAAACTCTAAATGAAACAATAGCTTCAGAAAATGACTCATTTTGAAATGCTGAAACTTTAAATGAAACAATGGCTTCAGAAAATGATTTGTTGCTTTGAAATTCTGAAACTCTAAATGGAAAAATGGCTTCAGAAAATGACTCGTTTTGAAATGCTGAAACTCTAAATGAAACAATAGCTTCAGAAAATGACTCATTTTGAAAGGCTGAAATGCTAAATGAAACAATGGCTTCAAAAAATGTCTTGTTTTGAAATGCTGAAACTTTAAATGAAACAATGGCTTCAGAAAATGATTTGTTGCTTTGAAATTCTGAAACTCTAAATGGAAAAAATGGCTTCAGAAAATGACTCGTTTTGAAATGCTGAAACTCTAAATGAAATAATAGCTTCAGAAAATGACTTGTTTTGAAATGCTGAAACTCTAAATGAAACAATAGCTCCAGAAAATGACTCATTTTGAAATGCTGAAACTCTAAATGAAACAATGGCTTCAGAAAATGATTTGTTGCTTTGAAATTCTGAAACTCTAAATGGAAAAAATGGCTTCAGAAATGACTCATTTTGAAATGCTGAAACTCTAAATGAAACAATAGCTTCAGAAAATGACTCATTTTGAAATGCTGAAACGCTAAATGAAACAATGGCTTCAGAAAAATGACTTGTTTTGAAATGCTGAAACTTTAAATGAAACAATGGCTTCAAAAAATGACTTGTTCTGAAATGCTGAAACTTTAAATGGAAAAAAATGGCTTCAGAAATGACTCATTTTGAAATGCTGAAACTCTAAATGAAACAATGGCTTCAGAAAAATGACTTGTTTTGAAATGCTGAAACTTTAAATGAAACAATGGCTTCAAAAAATGATTTGTTGCTTTGAAATTCTGAAACTCTAAATGAAAAAATGGCTTCAGAAAATGACTCATTTTGAAATGATGAAACTCTAAATGAAACAATGGCTTCAGAAAATGACTTGTTTTGAAATGTGAAACTCTAAATGAAACAATGGCTTCAGAAAATGATTTGTTGCTTTGAAATTCTGAAACTCTAAATGGAAAAATGGCTTCAGAAAATGACTCGTTTTGAAATGCTGAAACTCTAAATGAAACAATAGCTTCAGAAAATGACTCATTTTGAAATGCTGAAATGCTAAATGAAACAATGGCTTCAAAAAATGACTTGTTTTGAAATGTGAAACTCTAAATGAAACAATGGCTTCAAAAAATGATTTGTTGCTTTGAAATTCTGAAACTCTAAATGGAAAAATGGCTTCAGAAAATGACTCGTTTTGAAATGCTGAAACTCTAAATGAAACAATAGCTTCAGAAAATGACTCATTTTGAAATGCTGAAATGCTAAATGAAACAATGGCTTCAAAAAATGTCTCGTTTTGAAATGCTGAAACTTTAAATGAAACAATGGCTTCAGAAAATGATTTGTTGCTTTGAAATTCTGAAACTCTAAAAGGAAAAAATGGCTTCAGAAAATGACTCGTTTTGAAATGCTGAAACTCTAAATGAAATAATAGCTTCAGAAAATGACTTGTTTTGAAATGCTGAAACTCTAAATGAAACAATAGCTCCAGAAAATGACTCATTTTGAAATGCTGAAACTCTAAATGAAACAATGGCTTCAGAAAATGATTTGTTGCTTTGAAATTCTGAAACTCTAAATGGAAAAAAATGGCTTCAGAAATGACTCATTTTGAAATGCTGAAACTCTAAATGAAACAATAGCTTCAGAAAATGACTCATTTTGAAATGCTGAAACGCTAAATGAAACAATGGCTTCAGAAAAATGACTTGTTTTGAAATGCTGAAACTTTAAATGAAACAATGGCTTCAAAAAATGACTTGTTTTGAAATGCTGAAACTTTAAATTAAACAATGGCTTCAGAAAATGATCTGTTGCTTTGAAATTCTGAAACTCTAAATGGAAAAAAATGGCTTCAGAAATGACTCATTTTGAAATGCTGAAACTCTAAATGAAACAATGGCTTCAGAAAAATGACTTGTTTTGAAATGCTGAAACTTTAAATGAAACAATGGCTTCAAAAAATGTCTCGTTTTGAAATGCTGAAACTTTAAATTAAACAATGGCTTCAGAAAATGATTTGTTGCTTTGAAATTCTGAAACTCTAAATGGAAAAAATGGCTTCAGAAAATGACTCATTTTGAAATGCTGAAACTCTAAATGAAACAATGGCTTCAGAAAATGACTTGTTTTGAAATGTGAAACTCTAAATGAAACAATGGCTTCAGAAAATGACTCATTTTGAAATGCTGAAACTCTAAATGAAACAATGGCTTCAGTAAAATGACTTGTTTTGAAATGCTGAAACTTTAAATGAAACAATGGCTTAAAAAAATGACTCGTTTTGAAATGCTGAAACTTTAAATTAAACAATGGCTTCAGAAAATGATTTGTTGCTTTGAAATTCTGAAACTCTAAATGGAAAAAAATGGCTTCAGAAAATGACTCGTTTTGAAATGCTGAAACTCTAAATGAAACAATAGCTTTAGAAAATGACTCATTTTGAAATGCTGAAACTCTAAATGAAACAATGGCTTCAGAAAAATGACTTGTTTTGAAATGCTGAAACTTTAAATGAAACAATGGCTTCAAAAAATGTCTCGTTTTGAAATGTTGAAACTTTAAATTAAACAATGGCTTCAGAAAATGATTTGTTGCTTTGAAATTCTGAAACTCTAAATGGAAAAAAATGGCTTCAGAAAATGACTCGTTTTGAAATGCTGAAACTCTAAATGAAACAATAGCTTCAGAAAATGACTCATTTTGAAATGCTGAAACTCTAAATGAAACAATGGCTTCAGAAAAATGACTTGTTTTGAAATGCTGAAACTTTAAATGAAACAATGGCTTCAAAAAATGACTCGTTTTGAAATGCTGAAAATTTAAATGAAACAATGGCTTCAGAAAATGATTTGTTGCTTTGAAATTCTGAAACTCTAAATGAAACAATAGCTTCAGAAAATGACTTGTTTTGAAATGCTGAAACTCTAAATGAAACAATAGCTTCAGAAAATGACTCATTTTGAAATGCTGAAACTCTAAATGAAACAATAGCTTCAGAAAATGACTCATTTTTAAATTCTGAAACTCTAAATGAAACAAAGGCTTCAGAAAATGACTTGTTTTGAAATGTGAAACTCTAAATGAAACAATGGCTTCAGAAAATGATTTGTTGCTTTGAAATTCTGAAACTCTAAATGAAACAATAGCTTCAGAAAATGACTTGTTTTGAAATGCTGAAACTCTAAATGAAACAATAGCTTCAGAAAATGACTCATTTTGAAATGCTGAAACTCTAAATGAAACAATAGCTTCAGAAAATGACTCATTTTGAAATTCTGAAACTCTAAATTAAACAAAGGCTTCAGTAAAATGACTTGTTTTGAAATGCTGAAACTCTAAATGAAACAATAGCTTCAGAAAATGACTTGTTTTGAAATGCTGAAACTCTAAATGAAACAATAGCTTCAGAAAATGACTCATTTTGAAATGCTGAAACTCTAAATGAAACAATAGCTTCAGAAAATGACTCATTTTGAAATTCTGAAACTCTAAATTAAACAAAGGCTTCAGTAAAATGACTTGTTTTGAAATGCTGAAACTTTAAATGAAACAATGGCTTCAAAAAAATGACTTGTTTTGAAATGCTGAAACTAAATGAAACAATGGCTTCAAAAAATGTCTCGTTTTGAAATGCTGAAAATTTAAATTAAACAATGGCTTCAGAAAATGAGTCATTTTGAAATGCTGAAACTCTAAATGAAACATTGGCTTCAGAAAAATGACTTGTTTTGAAATCCTGAAACTTTAAATGAAACAATGGCTTAAAAAAATTACTCGTTTTGAAATGCTGAAACTTTAAAATAAACAATGGCTTCAGAAAATGATTTGTTGCTTTGAAATTCTGAAACTCTAAATGAAACAATAGCTTCAGAAAATGACTTGTTTTGAAATGCTGAAACTCTAAATGAAACAATAGCTTCAGAAAATGACTCATTTTGAAATGCTGAAACTCTAAATGAAACAATAGCTTCAGAAAATGACTCGTTTTGAAATGTGAAACTCTAAATGAAACAATGGCTTCAGAAAATGATTTGTTGCTTTGAAATTCTGAAACTCTAAATGAAACAATAGCTTCAGAAAATGACTCATTTTGAAATGCTGAAACTCTAAATGAAACAATAGCTTCAGAAAATGACTCATTTTGAAATTCTGAAACTCTAAATTAAACAAAGGCTTCAGTAAAATGACTTGTTTTGAAATGCTGAAACTTTAAATGAAACAATGGCTTCAAAAAAATGACTTGTTTTGAAATGCTGAAACTCTAAATGAAACAATAGCTTCAGAAAATGACTTGTTTTGAAATGCTGAAACTCTAAATGAAACAATAGCTTCAGAAAATGACTCATTTTGAAATGCTGAAACTCTAAATGAAACAATAGCTTCAGAAAATGACTCATTTTGAAATTCTGAAACTCTAAATTAAACAAAGGCTTCAGTAAAATGACTTGTTTTGAAATGCTGAAACTTTAAATGAAACAATGGCTTCAAAAAAATGACTTGTTTTGAAATGCTGAAACTAAATGAAACAATGGCTTCAAAAAATGTCTCGTTTTGAAATGCTGAAAATTTAAATTAAACAATGGCTTCAGAAAATGAGTCATTTTGAAATGCTGAAACTCTAAATGAAACATTGGCTTCAGAAAAATGACTTGTTTTGAAATCCTGAAACTTTAAATGAAACAATGGCTTAAAAAAATTACTCGTTTTGAAATGCTGAAACTTTAAAATAAACAATGGCTTCAGAAAATGATTTGTTGCTTTGAAATTCTGAAACTCTAAATGAAACAATAGCTTCAGAAAATGACTTGTTTTGAAATGCTGAAACTCTAAATGAAACAATAGCTTCAGAAAATGACTCATTTTGAAATGCTGAAACTCTAAATGAAACAATAGCTTCAGAAAATGACTCGTTTTGAAATGTGAAACTCTAAATGAAACAATGGCTTCAGAAAATGATTTGTTGCTTTGAAATTCTGAAACTCTAAATGAAACAATAGCTTCAGAAAATGACTCATTTTGAAATGCTGAAACTCTAAATGAAACAATAGCTTCAGAAAATGACTCATTTTGAAATTCTGAAACTCTAAATTAAACAAAGGCTTCAGTAAAATGACTTGTTTTGAAATGCTGAAACTCTAAATGAAACAATAGCTTCAGAAAATGACTTGTTTTGAAATGCTGAAACTCTAAATGAAACAATAGCTTCAGAAAATGACTCATTTTGAAATGCTGAAACTCTAAATGAAACAATAGCTTCAGAAAATGACTCATTTTGAAATTCTGAAACTCTAAATTAAACAAAGGCTTCAGTAAAATGACTTGTTTTGAAATGCTGAAACTTTAAATGAAACAATGGCTTCAAAAAAATGACTTGTTTTGAAATGCTGAAACTAAATGAAACAATGGCTTCAAAAAATGTCTCGTTTTGAAATGCTGAAAATTTAAATTAAACAATGGCTTCAGAAAATGAGTCATTTTGAAATGCTGAAACTCTAAATGAAACATTGGCTTCAGAAAAATGACTTGTTTTGAAATCCTGAAACTTTAAATGAAACAATGGCTTAAAAAAATTACTCGTTTTGAAATGCTGAAACTTTAAAATAAACAATGGCTTCAGAAAATGATTTGTTGCTTTGAAATTCTGAAACTCTAAATGAAACAATGGCTTCAGAAAAATGACTTGTTTTGAAATGCTGAAACTAAATGAAACAATGGCTTCAAAAAATGTCTTGTTTTGAAATGCTGAAACTTTAAATTAATCAATGGCTTCAGAAAATGATTTGTTGTTTTGAAATGCTGAAACTCTAAATGGAAAAAATGGCTTCAGAAAATGACTCGTTTTGAAATGCTGAAACTCTAAATGAAACAATGGCTTCAGAAAAATGACTTGTTTTGAAATGCTGAAACTTTAAATGAAACAATGGCTTAAAAAAATTACTCGTTTTGAAATGCTGCAAATTTAAAATAAACAATGGCTTCAGAAAATGATTTGTTGCTTTGAAATTCTGAAACTCTAAATGAAACAATGGCTTCAGAAAAATGACTTGTTTTGAAATGCTGAAACTAAATGAAACAATGGCTTCAAAAAATGTCTCGTTTTGAAATGCTGAAACTTTAAATTAAACAATGGCTTCAGAAAATGATTTGTTGTTTTGAAATGCTGAAACTCTAAATGGAAAAAATGGCTTCAGAAAATGACTCGTTTTGAAATGCTGAAACTCTAAATGAAACAATGGCTTCAGAAAAATGACTTGTTTTGAAATGCTGAAACTAAATGAAACAATGGCTTCAAAAAATGTCTCGTTTTGAAATGCTGAAACTTTAAATTAAACAATGGCTTCAGAAAATGATTTGTTGTTTTGAAATTCTGAAACTCTAATGAAACTGCTGAAACTAAATGAAACAGTAGCTTCAGAAAATGACTTGTTTTGAAATGCTGAAACTCTAAATGAAACAATAGCTTCAGAAAATGAGTCATTTTGAAATGCTGAAACTCTAAATGAAACATTGGCTTCAGAAAAATGACTTGTTTTGAAATGCTGAAACTTTAAATGAAACAATGGCTTAAAAAAATTACTCGTTTTGAAATGCTGAAACTTTAAAATAAACAATGGCTTCAGAAAATGATTTGTTGCTTTGAAATTCTGAAACTCTAAATGAAACAATGGCTTCAGAAAAATGACTTGTTTTGAAATGCTGAAACTAAATGAAACAATGGCTTCAAAAAATGTCTCGTTTTGAAATGCTGAAACTTTAAATGAATCAATGGCTTCAGAAAATGATTTGTTGTTTTGAAATGCTGAAACTCTAAATGGAAAAAATGGCTTCAGAAAATGACTCGTTTTGAAATGCTGAAACTCTAAATGAAACAATGGCTTCAGAAAAATGACTTGTTTTGAAATGCTGAAACTTTAAATGAAACAATGGCTTAAAAAAATTACTCGTTTTGAAATGCTGCAAATTTAAAATAAACAATGGCTTCAGAAAATGATTTGTTGCTTTGAAATTCTGAAACTCTAAATGAAACAATGGCTTCAGAAAAATGACTTGTTTTGAAATGCTGAAACTAAATGAAACAATGGCTTCAAAAAATGTCTTGTTTTGAAATGCTGAAACTTTAAATTAAACAATGGCTTCAGAAAATGATTTGTTGTTTTGAAATGCTGAAACTCTAAATGGAAAAAATGGCTTCAGAAAATGACTCGTTTTGAAATGCTGAAACTCTAAATGAAACAATGGCTTCAGAAAAATGACTTGTTTTGAAATGCTGAAACTAAATGAAACAATGGCTTCAAAAAATGTCTTGTTTTGAAATGCTGAAACTTTAAATTAAACAATGGCTTCAGAAAATGATTTGTTGTTTTGAAATTCTGAAACTCTAATGAAACTGCTGAAACTAAATGAAACAGTAGCTTCAGAAAATGACTTGTTTTGAAATGCTGAAACTCTAAATGAAACAATAGCTTCAGAAAATGACTCATTTTGAAATGCTGAAACTCTAAATGAAACAATAGCTTCAGAAAATGACTCATTTTGAAATTCTGAAACTCTAAATTAAACAAAGGCTTCAGTAAAATGACTTGTTTTGAAATGCTGAAACTTTAAATGAAACAATGGCTTCAGAAAAATGACTTGTTTTGAAATGCTGAAACTTTAAATGAAACAATGGCTTAAAAAAATTACTCGTTTTGAAATGCTGCAAATTTAAAATAAACAATGGCTTCAGAAAATGATTTGTTGCTTTGAAATTCTGAAACTCTAAATGAAACAATGGCTTCAGAAAAATGACTTGTTTTGAAATGCTGAAACTAAATGAAACAATGGCTTCAAAAAATGTCTTGTTTTGAAATGCTGAAACTTTAAATTAAACAATGGCTTCAGAAAATGATTTGTTGTTTTGAAATTCTGAAACTCTAAATGGAAAAAATGGCTTCAGAAAATGACTCGTTTTGAAATGCTGAAACTCTAAATGAAACAATGGCTTCAGAAAAATGACTTGTTTTGAAATGCTGAAACTAAATGAAACAATGGCTTCAAAAAATGTCTTGTTTTGAAATGCTGAAACTTTAAATTAAACAATGGCTTCAGAAAATGATTTGTTGTTTTGAAATTCTGAAACTCTAATGAAACTGCTGAAACTAAATGAAACAGTAGCTTCAGAAAATGACTTGTTTTGAAATGCTGAAACTCTAAATGAAACAATAGCTTCAGAAAATGACTCATTTTGAAATGCTGAAACTCTAAATGAAACAATAGCTTCAGAAAATGACTCATTTTGAAATTCTGAAACTCTAAATTAAACAAAGGCTTCAGTAAAATGACTTGTTTTGAAATGCTGAAACTTTAAATGAAACAATGGCTTCAAAAAAATGACTTGTTTTGAAATGCTGAAACTAAATGAAACAATGGCTTCAAAAAATGTCTCGTTTTGAAATGCTGAAACTTTAAATTAAACAATGGCTTCAGAAAATGATTTGTTGTTTTGAAATGCTGAAACTCTAAATGGAAAAAATGGCTTCAGAAAATGACTCGTTTTGAAATGCTGAAACTCTAAATGAAACAATGGCTTCAGAAAAATGACTTGTTTTGAAATGCTGAAACTAAATGAAACAATGGCTTCAAAAAATGTCTCGTTTTGAAATGCTGAAACTTTAAATTAAACAATGGCTTCAGAAAATGATTTGTTGTTTTGAAATTCTGAAACTCTAAATGGAAAAAATGGCTTCAGAAAATGACTCGTTTTGAAATGCTGAAACTCTAAATGAAACAATGGCTTCAGAAAAATGACTTGTTTTGAAATGCTGAAACTAAATGAAACAATGGCTTCAAAAAATGTCTCGTTTTGAAATGCTGAAACTTTAAATTAAACAATGGCTTCAGAAAATGATTTGTTGTTTTGAAATGCTGAAACTCTATATGGAAAAAAATGGCTTCAGAAAATGACTTGTTTTGAAATGCTGAAACTCTAAATGAAACAATGGCTTCAGAAAATGACTCCTTTTGAAATGCCGAAGCTCTAAATGAAACAATAGCTTCAGAAAATGACTTGTTTTGAAATGCTGAAAGTTTAAATTAAACAATGGCTTCAGAAAATGAGTCATTGTTTTGACATGCTCAGAACACTAAATAACTAAAATGTTAATGAAACAACTACAGAATAATGATTCAGTGCTTCAAAATAAATTAAAGCAGTATGAGTGTGACACATCATGGATTCTTGCTGCACCAGAATCGTATTTTCTGCTACATTGTTGTTAGCAGGTGATACATGTTGTAGATCCAGAAAGACCAGAAAGAAATGATGTTGTCTTTTTATTAAGTGGGGGGGGTTGAATCATCTTTTATGTGTAATTTAATCCAAGTTATCACCAAAATCAAATGTCTTCTTCCTTGAAAAATGACCTTTTCACACAAATTTCAGTGAAGTTTGTTGAAAAGCTTTTGAGTAATTATGCGAATAGATGTGAAAAATGAGTTTAAAATGCGTGGAGGTACAAAATAATCATGCATTCATTTATGTGCTGCACCGCACTGAAGGTTATGAATATGTATTTTGTGTTTTGCACATTTTAAAGTGGAGGAGTTGTCTTATTTTGTAATATGAATGGAATCCGGCTAAACTACGACTAAAATGTGAGAATTGATGATGCGTGGACTGAATGGTTGCGCCCATATGAAGGCAGACAGACAGGCAGGCGTCCACTGCAGCCCAAATTAAAAGCTTTTACAATCAGGCAGAGTGCAGGACGCCAAGAGCCTTCTCAGTTTCCACGTACGAGGGGGTCTTAACGGAGGATCAACTTTCATGCATCCACTCCCCATAGAAGGATGTTCCTTTGTTCCATCATGACCAGTGGGTGCAGCCACACACACACACACAAAAACACATAAATAATGGGAGGGATTCAGCAATTATTACCCCAGAAAATCATAAAGACTGTTTGTGCAGCGCGTTAACGGCGGCCTGCAGATGCAGCAGCTGGTTACTGTGACTACACCACGATAAATAGAAAATATTTACTCCTCTGTTTCCTCTCCACCGAGTGCACGTGTTAATTGAACACGGTAATGCTGACAGTCATTGTTTGGCGACGCCAAATGTGGCTGATGTGTGCAGAAATGTGAAGCGGCCGCAGGTTTGTGTGGCATGAATGCGCGGCTGGACACAAAAGCAGAAAAGAAAAGTGTCAATCTCCACCTGACTCACAGCCCATTACAGGGCGAGCAAGAGTAAAGAGAACGAGGTCTATGAACCGCCATCGTGATTAGCCGCTATTATCAGCAGCCGGAGCCGCCTGCCAATCATACTGAATTATTCTGCCGCGAATCGACGAGCAGACAGTTGACCGAAGACGCCGAAACAAACATTAACTCCGCTCAGTCTGATTTCATTTCCTGCCCTTTCCTTCACGCCTTCCATTGATTGGCTCCTGTGCTTTCAGCCCCTCTTTTATCAGCCCCGCCCTCCTTTATTCCTACTGCTGCCAATCATGTCTTCGTCGCTGTTTTTCCTTTGTCCTCAGCATCAGTCTGTCTTTTTTGTGCTTGTAGCCGAGCAGTGATGAAATCTGAGCTCAGGAAACCGCTGTGGATCTACAGTACTACCTGCATGTAGTATTTTTCAGGGCAGCCTGATCCATACTAATGTTCATTGATAGGAAAATCAATGGGGTATTGATCCAAGAGTTGGCTCAGAGAGAGGAGGTGTGGGACTGAGGGGGAGCGGAGGGAGGAGGAGCCTGCTTACACCTACTGAAAAGGAAACAGTATTCACCTCTTTAAATTCATTACTAAGTTGTACTTCTTGTGTGTGCACCTGATCACAACAGATCACAGACATGAAGCATACTCAGTCCTGATTAGAAGTTGACTGGGAGAAAGCTCAGAAAAGACCAGGGGCTGTGTGTGTTTATCCAGATCCCCTTTACATCTGCCTGTTTTTGTCTTGTGCATAATGGTCTTGCATACCCAAGTGCCATTGCTCACATTCCCTACTCACTGCAATTGTTGTTCATGTTGTTGGCAACAACTTTCTGAAATAACAGGTCTCTAGTTATAAGCATTTTGCTTCTGTGAGACTTTTTGTGAGAAATAGTCCGTTTGGCACAATTGGTCCAATTTTGTGCCAAAATGTGCTTTATTTGCATTATATGTCTTCTTAGACCTTAAAAAACACATTTTCATGTTTTGGTAGCTACAAATTTCAATTCTAGCACAAAGGACAAAAAGATGGCAAAATGCAGTGCGTAATTACTACCTGACTGCGCTATTGATGCGTTCTGACCTGCGCCTGCTGTGTTGCGCACGGTTATAGCAGCGGCCTCTGGATGTGTAACTACAAGTCCCATAGTGCATTGGAAAGCTTCTTTCCTGTTCTATGACCCTACGTAGCCCAAATGCACCAAACGTGACTAATTTTTTCGTGCACTGATTGGATAACAGGCATTACGCAGTTGTCCTTATGGAGCACTTGTTTTGGTCAAAGGGCTCTGCCAGGTGACTCCGTGCACTGATAACTCCAATCATGGTGGCATTTTGAAGCCAAGAGCAGTAGGAAATCGAGCGTACCTGTCATGGCGTCAACTGGTGTACAGTAATGCAAAACACGCTTGTTTTTTCTCATCTTTTTTTTACAAAAACATGACAGAAATGTACTTTGATGGATTCTTTCTTCAAACAGTCTTACTTTATGGAAAATGCAACTACGTATTCTTTTTCCGTGGATTGTTGCGGACAAAATGAGCCCAGTCATGCCCGGATTTGGACTGATATGGACCTTCAGAACACCAGACAAGGTGAAAAGTTCTAAATTATGAATAGTAAATTCATCACAAATTATTGGTTATTGGCTTTTGTGGTGGATAGTTGACTTTGTTTGGATTATGTGGTCACTTTCTTTGAGGTGTCCTGATTCTAAAGAGGTATAACAAGTTGGAATTGTTTTCATATATACTGTGCAGTTTCGGACTTAAAAATAATTTGAGCAAAACCGCCCGCCGCTGGGGGGTGGAGGTTATGATTATAACTGGAGCTGTATCAGGAAGGGCATCCAGTGTAAAACCTGTAACAAATCCTGTGGGGATTTTACATTTTTCTGTTTGTCTTGTGAGTCTTAGGCTAGGCGTGGATGACCTACTTGCCTCTCACACCTGCAATCAGTAATCTACTCTAGTGCAGTTTAAAAGATAGGCTCATTCATCCACTCTTTGCTAGTTCATTGATGCATTTCATGTGCTGGCCACATCCAGCCTCACCACCTGTTCTGCCCATGCCTGTGGTACACTTTGGACCTTTTGGAAATATTTCTAGCTTTTTGGACCTTGACTCTGCTGTTTTGGGAAATAAGATCACTTATTTCAGTGAGCTGATATATGGTTGTTTGCATTATTGGCTCCAATTAATTAATCTGCATAACAAATCCCAATGCAGATCTGTACTGGATCCGCCGTGGCGACCATGTACCACCAGGGTGGTCAAAAGACAAACAATAACTTCATCATGATAACGTTGTGTAATTGTGAGATACAAAGTCACAGTCACAAATAAATTATAATCTAGTGAGTCACAGGAGATTCTAAACCATCATGACAAATATTGAGAGATACTATGTCATAATTCTGAGATAAGTCATATGAGATGACACTGTAATTATGAGAAATAAAATCACAAATGTGTGACAACAAATATTAAGAGATATCATAATTATGAGATGTCACATGACATTACACTGAAAGTCACAAATGTGACAGAATGTATTAAAAGATACTACATCATAATTATGAGATTAGTTATATGAGATGACATTGTAATTACTAGAAAGTCACAAATGTGAGACACAGAAAGTTAAGAGATATTAAAGTAGCACCCAGAAAGTATTCACAGAACTTCACTTTTTTCACATTTTCTTATGTTACAGCCTTATTTATTCCAGGTCAATCGCGCTCTGGAGCAGGTTTTGGCCACTCTACCATACAGGCCTGCTTGGTGGGTTGCTGCAGAGATGGTTGTCCTTCTGGAAGGTTCTCCTCTCTCCAGAGAGGCATGCTGGAGCTCTGACAGAGTGACCATCAGGTTCTTGGTCACATCTCTGACTAAGGCCCTTCTCCAGTGATCGCTCACTTTAGATGAGTGGCCTGCTCTAGGAAGAGTCTTGGTGGATCTTCCATTTACAGATGATTGAGCTCATTGGGACCTTCAAAGTAGCTTTGAAGGTCCTGTTGCTGTAGATTTGTCCCTGGATCCAAACTTCTTCCATTTACGGGTAATTCAAGATTCAAGATTCAAACAACTTTATTGATCCCTAAAAGGGCAATTCATATCACACCCAATTACCTTAGACAAAAATACAGCAATGAATCCACAATTATTACTAGGTGAACATAATAATGGCACACATCAGAATTATAACACTGCACATATACATTTGATTGTTTATGTACGCTAAACCTTAAGACGGTCCATCATCTGAATTGAGGCAATAGGTGTGTGTGTGGGGGGGGTAGCAGTCTCTCCCATGCAGCTGCGAGCTTGGGGGAAAAGGGAAAGCTGCAGCAGGTGAGCCGCGCTACCTCCCGGTGGGGGGAAAGGAGCGGCAGAGTGGAGGCCTGGGAGGGTAGGGTCAGAGACACAAAGGGGGTGGTAGAAATCTTGGTAGGTGAGGCGTGCGTCATGCATGAGTGTGCACATGAGTTTATATCTGTTACTGTCCGTGTGTGCATAATGTCTGGAGTTGCCTTGACAATATCCGTAGGGGAGGCAGAAAGATAAGAGGGGGAGCCGAATGGTTCAACAAGGCCATAGAGATTCTTCTGGAGGAAAACAAATGGGGTGTTTTGACCTTCGGTGGCTGATAAGCTTAGGGTTAGGGTTAAGCAGAGATACAGAAATTCCATTTACGGCTCCTCTGACCGACCAAATCCAATTTATGAGTATTCCCTGGTCTCTGAATTCTTCCTTTGCAAGGCAGACATTTGCTCTGAGATGTTGTCCAACTTGCATCTGAGTTCAAGGGTTAACGCAGTCTGAGATCGTACCGCATTGCCCACCTCATTAATCATGACGGACAGGTGAGGGGTCGTGGTTCTGGTGGCAGCCGTCTTGCCAATTCTCCAGTAGGTCAGGGCAGCACATAAACCAATAAGCACCAGCCCTCCTACTATAAAACCAAATAAAAATAAATCTTCGACGTCCTCCACAGAGAGTGGAGCCAAGCACATGATGTGCCACTTCTCCCAGGAGTCAAGAACATAGCACGCAGGGTAGGTTCCAACTGGGCACGCAGGGTCCCACCGCCCTGTTTTCCTTGTTGAAAAAATGGTGTCAATAGCTTTCAGAGACCAGCTGATCAATTCCATGGTTATTCCAATATAAGTTGAAGAATTCACAGTCTGGTGAAGTAGGGACTTTGAAGGTTGGAGCAGAGATAGAGAAGCACAGAGGAGAGGAGAGAGGAGGAGGAGATGCATCCGCTCTCGCCAAAGTCCCAGCTCGATGGAGGCCACTGTGCTCACTGGGACCTTCAAAGCAGCAGAAATTTTTCTATACCCTTCCACAGATTTGTGTCTTAAGACAATCCTGTCTTGGAGGTCTACAGACAGTTCCTTTGACTTCATGCTTGGTTTGTGCTCTGACGTGCACTGTCAACTGTGGGACTTTAATGTTGACAGGTGTGTGTCTTTCCAAATCATGTCCAATCAACTGAATTTACCCTAGGTTGACTCCAATTAGCTGTAGAAATCCTACCTGACGCAACTCCACATTACATGGAGAATGGGCAGGGGTGGTGGCATTGACAGGGAAAGTTCCGCACTTGAAACAAGTGCACATCATCCCTTGGTCACCACTCCTGCCCTAGTAAATCACTATTAACACTAATTATTAACTCCTAATAATGACTATTTCATCCATATTAATAATTATGACTTAGCATGAAGAGATGAGTTCAGGTCTGAGACCATGAAGAGGTGAGTTCAGGTCTGGGACCATGAAGAGGTGAGTTCAGGTCTGGGACCATGAAGAGGTGAGATCCGGTCTGAGACCACGACAAGGTGAGATCAGGTCTGAGACCACGAAGAGGTCAGTTCAGGTCTGAGACAACGAAGAGGTGAATTCAGGTTCTGGGACCACGAAGAGATGAGTTCAGGTTTGGGACCATGAAGAGGTGAGATCAAGTCTGGGACCACAAAGAGGTGTGTTCAGATCTGGGACCACAGAGAGGTGTGTTCAGGTCTGGGACCAAGAAGAGGTGAGTTCAGGTCTGGGACCAAGAAGAGGTGAGTTCAGGTCTGAGACCACGAAGAGGTGAGTTCAGGTCTGAGATCATGAAGAGGTGAGTTCAAGTCTGAGATCATGAAGAGGTGAGTTCAGGTCTGAGATCATGAAGCGGTGCGTTCAGGTCTGAGATCATGAAGAGGTGAGTTCAAGTCTGAGATCATGAAGAGGTGAGTTCAGGTCTGAGATCATGAAGCAGTGAGTTCAGGTCTGGGATCATGAAGAGGTGAGTTCAAGTCTGAGATCATGAAGAGGTGAGTTCAGGTCTGAGATCATGAAGAGGTGAGTTCAAGTCTGAGATCATGAAGAGGTGAGTTCAGGTCTGAAATCATGAAGAGGTTAGTTTAAGTCTGTGCCAAATGTTGCTGCCTCCACCACACTATATTGAAACCCCCTGAGTACTGAGTTGGCAACCTAACATGCAGACCATCAGTCCCTCCACATCTTCAGAAAGTAACCATCTATCTGCCAGAGGCGGGTGGCACTTGGGCATCCCCTTGGCCTCTGCTAGTTTTAGGGGTCTTCAACACTGAGGCACTTATTTGCTGGAACAAACCAAGAGAAGCACACCATATGGCCAAAGTGTTGTAACTAACATTTCCTTAAAAATTAAAGAATCCTACAGGGACCTATGACCAGAGACATCCAGTCAACACCTCAGCTCATTGGTTGAAGTCCAAGTCTCACAACCATACAGCAGGACATGAAATACCAGGACCCAACTGACTTGAACCTTCATTCTCTTACAAAGGTATTAATGTTACCATGAGCTCCGAAGAGTGAATATGAAAAGCTGAGTCACAGTTAGACAAGAGAAAATTGGATATCATGATAGTAAATCATGATTGTGATTGTTTATGACCTGTCTTTATACCTACATACATAAAATCTCACATTTTAACACACTCTCATTTCTGACAATAAATCTGAATTTTTGTGAGGAATTTTATATTTCTGACCACAGAATGTAATTTTTGACAGAAAATATCCCATTTCTGACATATAATCTCATAATTCTGATAGAGCATCTCGTACTACTAACAGAATCTCACTGTCACACAGAATCCCATAATCCTGAGAAATAGTCTCATATTTTTTTGCTAGACTATCCTACAGTATGTGTGATAGAGAATTTTATCATCCTTCCATAATGGGTCTTTCACACTGGAGGTGTCAGGCCGATGCGTCAAAGCTTTCTAACGTGTCATGACGTCAGTTGCTTCGCTTCGGAAGCGTCAAGGGGGGCGGAAATTGCTACTTCACACTCTGGTTGTTTCCACAACCCGAAAAAAGTTCAGCCTAACCATCATGAATTTGCGTCGCCTGAACCACAAAAAAGCTTTAAAAAACAGCAGTAGAATAATTTTCCTATCACCCTGCTGGGAGAAGCTTTTTCCAGCTACTTTTCGGAGTGACGCCGATTGAGGGAGGACTGACGACTTGGTGGGATATCGATCGAACCGCGACAGCAGGCTGACCCGCACGGAGAAGCCGGGATTTGGGGCATCATCACTGGGCAGAGCGAGGCAGGCAGCCGGGGTGATGGAGCAAACCCACTCAGTCCGAAATCTCCCACTTTTTGGATATATGCGAAGTCCCAGTTTGACCAATGGAGTTTAGTTCTGCAGCTTTATCGAGGTGAGAATAATATAAAAGTAAAACGTAACATTTACTGCACTGCTGTGAAGGTTTATTGATTGGCTAACATTAGCTTCGCCTTTTAGCACAGTTGATATGAGTGAACGCTTTAATTTGTAAATGGTTCAGTCTTTTTATTTTCAAGGTACAGCTTTTTTCGGACACCACAAAAGCTCAACTTTAAATACTCAACTTTTTTTTCGGGTGTTTTTTTTTTCCATCGTTTTTGTTTTTCATCTTTTTTTTCTGTTTCTTTTTCTTTTTCTTATATATATATATATATATATATATATATATATATATATATATATATATATATATATATATATATATATATATATATATATATATATATATATATATATATATATATATATATATATATATATATATAAACTGTTTAGTGTTTCTTTATATTTAAGAAATATTTTTATTTGTCCCAATCAGGAACATTTGCTGTGCAGACAACCAAACTACAGATTCACTTCAAAAACTTCCATTGATGAGCTGAACAGCATGAAGGCCAGTCGAAAGAAAACATCTCTGCTCTTCAAAATAGGAAAAAAGTGTCTTCAGCAACACCACCAGAGTTCAAAGAAGAGACCTTCATCTGGTCCCGAGAATCCAGCAGAACATCACCTGCTTCTAAATAAAAGGCTCTTTCAACAGCAACTATTTTATTATTTTTTAAAAAGCTGTTTCATTTTATATTTTAACAATAAATGAATGGATCATTAAAAAAGTCCACGAATTAAAGTCAAAAGACATTTGCACAGGTAGAAGCTCTCCACTTATTGCGCTCAAATTCATATTTTAGAAATGACTCTGTCCTGATAACAACATTAAAGACAATTACATATTTTGATGTAATTTTAACTTGAAATGACTATAAAAAAATTCATCATGAGGTTTATGTCACTATCACACTAGTATAGTGTGGATATCATAATAGTAGCTACTATCACAGAAATCCTTCTTTACAGTCACACTGCAGTCATTGTTAAATTATTTCCTGTTGCATTTATAATAAATATTTGTGTTTATTTACAGTGTCTGTTTTTCTGGTTGAAATGACATATAAATAATCTACCACACTTAAAAAATGTACAAATTTCCATGTTATTTTGTCTAAAAATAAATGTCCAAGGTTCCTTATGTTAAACAAGAAATGATCTAACCTGAAATAACAGGTGATTTTAATTTACAGATGAAAGGTTTCTAAAGAACCATTTATTGATTTATTTAGCTATTTTAATTACAAGTGTTCTAAACTTTTTTAAACAGTAATCAGAAATTTTGAGGTAACAAACAACAACAAGAAAACATTTCCAAGGATTTTTCTTCAGAAAACTGCTCTATAAATGAGCAGTCCTGTCAGATGTTAATGTTTTTGTACAGATCAGTGGTTTCTGCCACTAGTCTTCCATGTTTTGGTCCGTTCCTATTGGACAGCGCGAAGCTACGTCACAGCTCAGCGCGTAGAAAGTTGGATTGGGTTGAACTTTGACCGCGTCAGCCTGCCGACAAGCGGCAACGCACGGTCCCATTAGAAGCGTCGCTTTAGCTCGGCTTTTGACGCAATGCTTCTGACACCTCTAAAAAGCAATGCGTCTCTTTGAAAATAATGCTTTTTAGACCGATTCCTGACACCTCTGATGCTTCTGATGCTTTCAGTGTGAAAGGCCCATAACATGTCATAATTGTTGCTTTAATGTTATACACCCCAAAATTAGAAAAAGTTGGGATGGTATGGAACATGCAAATTTAAAAAACCCTTTCAAAGATTTCATTTTTAGTGTGGTCAGCTTCATTTAATTTGTTTATATGCTTCTATTCCTGCATATCAGGCCTGCAACATATTCCAAAAAATATTGGGATGAGCACAATTTAGGACTAGTAACGAGGTAAGAAGAAAGAAAAACAAACAGTCACCCCAAGGTGCTTTATATTGTAAGGCAAAAGCCATACAATAATTACAGAAAAACCCCAACGGTCAAAACGACCCCCTATGAGCAAGCACTTGGCGACAGTGGGAAGGAAAACTCCCTTTTAACAGGAAGAAACCTCCAGCAGAACCAGGCTCAGGGAGGGGCAGTCTTCTGCTGGGACTGGTTGGGGCTGAGGGAGAGAACCAGGAAAAAGACATGCTGTGGAGGGGAGCAGAGATCAATCACTAATGATTAAATGCAGAGTGGTGCATACAGAGCAAAAAGAGAAAGAAACACTCAGTGCATCATGGGAAACCCCCCAGCAGTCTATGTCTATAGCAGCATAACTAAGGGATGGTTCAGGGTCACCTGATCCAGCCCTAACTATAAGCTTTAGCAAAAAGGAAAGTTTTAAGCCTAATCTTAAAAGTAGAGAGGGTGTCTGTCTCCCTGATCTGAATTGGGAGCTGGTTCCACAGGAGAGGAGCCTGAAAGCTGAAGGCTCTGCCTCCCATTCTACTCTTACAAACCCTAGGAACTACAAGTAAGCCTGCAGTCTGAGAGCGAAGCGCTCTATTGGGGTGATATGGTACTATGAGGTCCCTAAGATAAGATGGGACCTGATTATTCAAAACCTTAGTAAGAAGAATTTTAAATTCTATTCTGGAATTAACAGGGAGCCAATGAAGAGAGGCCAATATGGGTGAGATATGCTCTCTCCTTCTAGTCCCTCACACTTACTTTAGTGCGTAAACAAATATTTGTTCCATCCACCCACGAAACCAGCTGATTCTAGTTTGTTTCTTCAGGCAGGTAGACGAGTCAATCAGTGAACTTACCTGTTTTAGGTGCACATTCACTCATTCATTCATGAAAGTTGTACACCCGCTTATTATTATGAAGGGTCAAGGGGGTGCCACACCCCAATTAGCATTTTCCATATCGTTCCAACTGTTTCTGATTTGGGGCTATATTTATGACATAAAAATCCCAGAATTCTTGCTCAGATATCATCTTTGAGCAAGAATTTTTTCTTAAATACTTAGAATCTCAGTTCTACCATTGGATTCATCAGATTAAAGAATATGATTTATTGCATAGGTAAGTACAGAGTTATAATAAATTTGGTTTGGCCTCAGTCTAAATCCCTGCAGTGGGATGGACAGAGACTCTCGAATCCTGCTGAGCCCATGCAGTGGGGCAGTAGAGGGAGCATCAGGCAGACAACTGAAAAACAGTGAGAGGTGAGTGAGACATTGAAGCTTTTAAAGGGCGTGCCTACATCCTATTGGTTTGTGGTGATGATTAACAGCAACACCTGTTAGGATTATGTTCATGACTGAAGTCAGTTAGCTGATTGTGAGAGACTCTGAATTGTGAGTCTCCTGGTAGAACTTGAGCTGCGCTGCAGTTCTTGCATAGAATTTTCTCTCAAAAATTCTTGAAAGGGTAGTTGTAAAACAGCTAACTGATCATCTGCAGAGGAATGGTCTATTTGAAGAGTTTCAGTCAGGTTTTAGAATTCATCATAGTACAGAAACAGCATTAGTGAAGGTTACAAATGACCTTCTTATGGCCTCAGACAGTGGACTCATCTCTGTGCTTGTTCTGTTAGACCTCAGTGCTTCTTTTGATACTGTTGACCATAAAATTTTATTACAGAGATTAGAGCATGCCATAGGTATTAAAGGCACTGCGCTGCGGTGGTTTGAATCATATTTATCTAATAGATTACAATTTGTTCATGTAAATGGGGAATCTTCTTCACAGACTAAGGTTAATTATGGAGTTCCACAAGGTTCTGTGCTAGGACCAATTTTATTCACTTTATACATGCTTCCCTTAGGCAGTATTATTAGACGGCATTGCTTAAAATTTCATTGTTACGCAGATGATACCCAGCTTCATCTATCCATGAAGCCAGAGGACACACACCAATTAGCTAAACTGCAGGATTGTCTTACAGACATAAAGACATGGATGACCTCTAATTTCCTGCTTTTAAACTCAGATAAAACTGAAGTTATTGTACTTGGCCCCACAAATCTTAGAAACATGGTGTCTAACCAGATCCTTACTCTGGATGGCATTACCCTGACCTCTAGTAATACTGTGAGAAATCTTGGAGTAATTTTTGATCAGGATATGTCATTCAGTGACTTATTAAACAAATATGTAGGACTGCTTTTTTGCATTTATGCAATATCTCTAAAATTAGAAAGGTCTTGTCTCAGAGTGATGCTGAAAAACTAATTCATGCATTTATTTCCTCTAGGCTGGACTATTGTAATTCATTATTATCAGGTTGTCCTAAAAGTTCCCTGAAAAGCCTTCAGTTAATTCAAAATGCTGCAGCTAGAGTACTAACAGGGACTAGAAGGAGAGAGCATATCTCACCCATATTGGCCTTTCTTCATTGGCTTCCTGTTAATTCTAGAATAGAATTTAAAATTCTTCTTCTTACTTATAAGGTTTTGAATAATCAGGTCCCATCTTATCTTAGGGACCTCATAGTACCATATCACCCCAATAGAGCGCTTCGCTCTCAGACTGCAGGCTTACTTGTAGTTCCTAGGGTTTGTAAGAGTAGAATGGGAGGCAGAGCCTTCAGCTTTCAGGCTCCTCTCCTGTGGAACCAGCTCCCAATTCGGATCAGGGAGACAGACACCCTCTCTACTTTTAAGATTATGCTTAAAACTTTCCTTTTTGCTAAAGCTTATAGTTAGGGCTGGATCAGGTGACCCTGAACCATCCCTTAGTTATGCTGCTATAGACTTAGATTGCTGGGGGGTTCCCATGATGCACTGAGTGTTTCTTTCTCTTTTTGCTCTGTATGCACCACTCTGCATTAAATTATTAGTGATTGATCTCTGCTCCACTCCACAGCATGTCTTTTTCCTGGTTCTCTCCCTCAGCCCCAACCAGTCCCAGCAGAAGACTGCCCCTCCCTGAGCCTGGTTCTGCTGGAGGTTTCTTCCTGTTAAAAGGGAGTTTTTCCTTCCCACTGTCGCCAAGTGCTTGCTCACAGGGGGTCGTTTTGACCGTTGGGGTTTTTACGTAATTATTGTATGGCCTTGCCTTACAATATAAAGCGCCTTGGGGCAACTGTTTGTTGTGATTTGGCGCTATATAAATAAAATTGATGATGATGATGAATTTCATAATTTGTGCTAGATTGTCTTTTCTGAACAATATTCTCACAACTGCTGTGTATAATCTTATATTTGTGATGGAGAATGTCATAATTCTTGCAGTTAGGAAACTGTTTAATAGTGATGATGGGGTAAGTTAAAACAATCAAACAACAGCAAAACAAAAGTGGGATTCCACAGGAGATGGAGAATGAACAACAGAGGAATGAAATGATTAGACAGACGAGTAAAGAGAGATGGAGCTGGAGAAGAAAAGGGGGAAAGAAAAGCACTGAAACGTGGGTGACAGAGATGAGTTGTAAGCCATGGGAGGTATAAGTATATGTGTGAAGAACCTGACGCGGACGACCTATTCACTTTTCTTTCTGCGTTTGGCAGAACTGCTCTTCACAATGGATGAACAGCCTCAAATGGAACCTGAGAAGAAAAAAGACGAGAGCAGAGGAGGAGGGGAGGGAGAAAATCAATTTTCTCAGACAGATGCAGTCTGGTCTAATGGAGGTCTAAAAGAAGAGGAGGAGGAGGAGGAGGAGGAGGAGAGACATATTTTCCTCTGATTACCTCCTGCAGCCTCCCTGACAAACCTTCAAAGCTGCAGCGAGTGCTGAAAGCTCACCGCCTCCTCGGACCTTCACCACCAATCGGGAGGGACACACATGAAGAATTACTCATCACAAACAGATCAACTTCGACCAAAGTGCTCGACCTCAAAGTCGCCTTTAAAAGCACAACCGTTCCTGTGTTGTGTGAGTTCCCATCAGCAGAAGGTTTTGAAGGTAGACGTCAGCCGCTGTTACATCTCAGAGACACAAAATGAGCTGGATGGAATAAATAAAGCTTTCCATTTGGCTAAGATGAATCATTATAAAGTATAAAGGAAGGAAATTCGTCATGAGTGTCTCTGCCAAATGAAGGAAGATGCTGCCTGGCTGATGTCAGACGACCAGGTCGCTGCCTTCAATTTCCTGCGGCAGACTTGATTATTATAAATCGGCGAGTGAAGTGGACATTCAGGCTGTGCAGAGAAATACCAGCATGATTTGCTCCAGTTGTAGCTTAAATCTTGTTTATGAGGCAGAACGTGTGCCTGATGGATGCCCGTTTGTCCAACGAGATCGTTGATGTTAAAAATGTGACGTGTTGGAATAAATGATCAAGAACAGCTAAAGATGAACATCAGATTATGAGAATTTTGTTCATCTCTCATCTCATCTCCTTTTTTGTTCTGTTGACTTAGTGTTTGAGTTTCAGCAGACTCAGTCACTTTTAGCTTCATGACGTGTTTTCCTGGTGTGCACCTGTTGAACTTCAGTCAAACATTCCACATCGCCGTCGTTCCAAACACAATGGGCCGATGTTACCGATACATCCAATGACACATTTACGTGTCACTGTGTTTAGCATGGTTGGTGTGAAAATGCCTCTGGTTCAAGTCCCACAGCCTTTTGAGTGGTGGCCCTACTCAAAAAGTCCTATAGAAAGCCTATAAGGAAAAAAAAATCCTAAAAGAATCCTTGAAATCGGATTCTAACAAGAATTCCTTTAGAACAAAATCCTACATCTCTCTCTATATACACTCAACAAAAATATAAATGCAACACTTTTGGTTTTGCTCCCATTTTGTATGAGATGAACTCAAAGATCTAAAACTTTTTCCACATACACAATATCACCATTTCCCTCAAATATTGTTCACAAACCAGTCTAAATCTGTGATAGTGAGCACTTCTCCTTTGCTGAGATAATCCATCCCACCTCACAGGTGTGCCATATCAAGATGCTGATTAGACACCATGATTAGTGCACAGGTGTGCCTTAGACTGTCCACAATAAAAGGCCACTCTGAAAGGTGCAGTTTTATCACACAGCACAATGCCACAGATGTCGCAAGATTTGAGGGAGCGTGCAGTTGGCATGCTGACAGCAAGAATGTCAACCAGAGCTGTTGCTCATGTATTGAATGTTCATGTCTCTACCATAAGCCGTCTCCAAAGGCGTTTCAGAGAATTTGGCAGTACATCCAACCAGCCTTACAACCACAGACCACGTGTAACCACACCAGCCCAGGACCTCCACATCCAGCATGTTCACCTCCAAGATCGTCTGAGACCAGCCACTCGGACAGCTGCTGAAACAATCAGTTTGCATAACCAAAGAATTTCTGCACAAACTGTCAGAAACCGTCTCAGGGAAGCTCATCTGCATGCTCGTCGTCCTCATCGGGGTCTCGACCTGACTCCAGTTCGTCGTCGTAACCAACCTGAGTGGGCAAATGCTCACATTCGCTGGCATTTGGCATGTTGGAGAGGTGTTCTCTTCACGGATGATGCGAAGGAGATGTGTTGCACTGCATGAGGCAAATGGTGGTCACACCAGATACTGACTGGTATCCCTCCCAATAAAACAAAACTGCACCTTTCAGAGTGGCCTTTTATTGTGGACAGTCTAAGGCACACCTGTGCACTAATCATGGTGTCTAATCAGCATCTTGGTATGACACACCTGTGAGGTGGGATGGATTATCTCAGCAAAGGAGAAGTGCTCACTATCACAGATTTAGACTGGTTTGTGAACAATATTTGAGGGAAATGGTGATATTGTGTATGTGGAAAAAGTTTTAGATCTTTGAGTTCATCTCATACAAAATGGGAGCAAAACCAAAAGTGTTGCGTTTATATTTTTGTTGAGTATATATATGTATGTATGTATGTATTTATGTACAGTGAGGATAAGTATTTGAAATAAGTATTTGAACACCCTGCGATTTTGCAAGTTCTCCCACTTAGAAATCATGGAGGGGTCTGAAATTTTGATCTTAGGTGCACATCCACTGTGAGAGACATAATCAAAAAAAAAAAAAAATCCGGAAATCACAATGTATGATTTTTTAATAATTTATTTGTATGTTACTGCTGCAAATAAGTATTTGAACACCTACCAACCATCAAGAATTCTGGCTCACACAGACCTGTTAATTTTTCACGAAGCCCTCTTTTTCTGCACTCTTTACCTGTATTAATTGCACCTGTTTGAACTTGTTACCTGTATTAAAAGACACCTGTTCACACACTCAGTCAATCACACTTCAACCTGTCCACCATAGCCAAGACCAAAGAGCTGTCTAAGGACACCAGGGACAAAACTGTAGACCTGCACAAAGCTGGGATGGACTACAGGACAACAGGCAAACAGCTTGATAGAAGACAACAACTGTTATGATTATTTATTAGAAAGTGGAAGAAACACAAGATGACTGTCAGTCTCCCTCGGTCTGGGATTCCATGCAAGATCTCACTTTGTGGGGTAAGGATGATTCTGAGAAAGCTCAAAACTACACAGGAGGACCTGGTCAATGACCTGAAGAGAGCTGGGACCACAGTCACAAAGATTACATTAGTAACACATGATGCTGTCATGATTTAAAATCCTGCAGGGCAGCAAGGTCCCCCTGCTCAAGCCAGCACATGTCCAGACCCGTTTGAAGTTCACCAGTGACCATCTGGATGATCCAGAGGAGGCATGAGAGAAGGTCATGTGGTCAGATGAGACCAGAATAGAGCTTTTTGGAATCAGCTCCACTTACCATGTTCAGAGGATGAGAACAACCCCAAGAAAACCATCCCAACCGTGAAGCATGGGGGTGGAAACATCATACTCTGGGGGTGCTCTTCTGCAAAGGGGACAGGACGACTGCACCATATTGAAGGGAGGATGGATGGGGTCATGTATTGCAAGATTTTGGCAAATAACCTGCTTCCCTCAGTAAGAGCATTGAAGATGGGTCATGGCTGGGTCTTCCAGCATGACCCATCTTGACAATGACCCCAAACACAAAGCCAGGGCAACTAAGGAGGGGCTCCGTAAGAAGCATTTCAAGGTCCTGGAGTGGCCTGGCCAGTCTCCAGACCTGAACTCAATAGAAAATCTTTGGAGGGAGCTGAAACTCCAAGCCTGAAAGATTTGGTGTCTGCTGTGTGTGTCTGTGACGTGTCCACTGTGTGTCTTTGATGTGTCTTGGACATGTCTTGGACTGATGTCTGCAACAGTCTGTAGTATGTCTATAGAGTATCTGTGTGTTTGTGATGTTCCTTCAACATGTCAGTAATGTCGCTTTGACATGTCCATGATGTGTCTTTGCCATGTCCGTGATATGTTCATGATGTGTCTTTGCCATGGCTGCGATGTGTTCATGATGTGTCTTTGACATGTCTGTGATGTGTCCGTGATTCGTCTGTGACATGTCTGTGATGTGTCCGTGATGTGTCTTTGACATGTCTGTGACGTGTCCGTGATGTGTCTTTGACATGTCTGTGATGTGTCTGTGACGTGTCCATGATGTGTCTTTGACATGTCTGTGATGTATCCATGATGTGTCTTTGACATGTCTGTGATGTGTCCATGATGTGATGTGTCTTTGACATGTCTGTGACGTGTCCATGATGTGTCTTTGACATGTCTGTGACGTGTCCATGATGTGTCTTTGACATGTCTGTGATGTGTCCATGATGTGTCTTTGACATGTCTGTGACGTGTCCATGATGTGTCTTTGACATGTCTGTGATGTGTCCATGATGTGTCGTTGCCATGTCCGTGATATGTTCATGATGTGTCTTTGACATGTCTGTGATGTATCCATGATGTGTCTTTGACATGTCTGTGATGTGTTCATGATGTGTCTGTGACATGTCTGTGATGTGTTCATGATGTGTCTGTGACATGTCTGTGATGTGTCCATGATGTGATGTGTCTTTGACATGTCTGTGACGTGTCCATGATGTGTCTTTGACATGTCTGTGACGTATCCATGATGTGTCTTTGACATGTCTGTGACGTGTCCATGATGTGTCTTTGATGTGTCCATGATGTGTCTTTGACATGTCTGTGACGTGTCCGTGATGTGTCTGTGACATGTCTGTGATTTGTCCGTGATGTGTCTTTGACATGTCTGTGATGTATCCATGATGTGTCTTTGCCATGTCCGTGATATGTTCATGATGTGTCTTTGACATGTCCGTGATGTGTCCATGATGTGTCTTTGACATGTCTGTGATGTGTCTTTGACATGTCTGTGATGTATCCATGATGTGTCTTTGACATGTCTGTGATGTGTTCATGATGTGTCTTTGACATGTCTGTGATGTGTCTTTGACATGTCTGTGATGTATCCATGATGTGTCTTTGACATGTCCGTGATGTATCCATGATGTGTCTTTGACATGTCTGTGATGTGTTCATGATGTGTCTTTGACATGTCTGTGATGTGTCTTTGACATGTCTGTGATGTATCCATGATGTGTCTTTGACATGTCCGTGATGTATCCATGATGTGTCTTTGACATGTCCGTGATGTGTCTGTGACGTGTCTGTGACATGTCTGTGACGTGTCCATGATGTGTCTGTGACATGTCTGTGATGTGTCTGTGACGTGTCCATGATGTGTCCATGATGTGTCCATGATGTGTCTTTGACGTGTCTGTGATGTGTCCATGATGTGTCTTTGACGTGTCTGTGATCTGTTCATGACATGTCTGTGACGTGTCCATGATGTGTCTGTGACATGTCTGTGATGTGTCTGTGACGTGTCCATGATGTGTCTTTGACGTGTCTGTGATGTGTCCATGATGTGTCTGTGACATGTCCGTGATGTGTCGCCGACCTGTCTGTGATGTGTCCATGATGTGTCTATGACATGTCTGTAATGTGTCCATAATGTGTCTTTGACATGTCTGTGATGTATCCATGATGTGTCTTTGACATGTCCGTGACGTATCCATGATGTGTCTTTGCCATGTCCGTGATGTATCCATGATGTGTCTTTGCCATGTCCGTGATGTATCCATGATGTGTCTTTGCCATGTCCGTGATATGTTCATGATGTGTCTTTGACATGTCCGTGACGTGTCCGTGATGTGTCTGTGACATGTCTGTGATTTGTCCATGATGTGTCTTTGACATGTCTGTGATGTATCCATGATGTGTCTTTGCCATGTCCGTGATATGTCCATGATGTGTCTTTGACATGTCTGTGATGTGTCCATGATGTGTCTTTGACATGTCTGTGATGTATCCATGATGTGTCTTTGACATGTCCGTGATATGTTCATGATGTGTCTTTGACATGTCCGTGATGTGTCCATGATGTGTCTTTGACATGTCTGTGATGTGTCTTTGACATGTCTGTGATGTATCCATGATGTGTCTTTGACATGTCCGTGATATGTTCATGATGTGTCTTTGACATGTCTGTGATGTGTCCATGATGTGTCTTTGACGTGTCTGTGATGTGTCTTTGACATGTCTGTGATGTGTCCATGATGTGTCTTTGACATGTCTGTGATGTGTCCATGATGTGTCGGTGACGTGTCCGTGATGTGTCTGCGACCTGTCTGTGATGTGTCCATGATGTGTCTATGACATGTCTGTAATGTGTCCATGATGTGTCTGTGACATGTCTGTGATGTGTCCATGATGTGATGTGTCTTTGACATGTCTGTGACGTGTCCATGATGTGTCTTTGACATGTCTGTGACGTATCCATGATGTGTCTTTGACATGTCCGTGATGTATCCATGATGTGTCTTTGCCATGTCCGTGATGTATCCATGATGTGTCTTTGCCATGTCCGTGATATGTTCATGCTGTGTCTTTGACATGTTCGTGATGTGTCCGTGATGTGTCTTTGACATGTCCGTGACGTGTCTTTGACATGTCTGTGATGTATCCATGATGTGTCTTTGCCATGTCTGTGATATGTCCATGATGTGTCTTTGACATGTCCGTGATGTGTCTTTGACATGTCTGTGATGTGTCCATGATGTGTCTTTGACATGTCTGTGATGTATCCATGATGTCTTTGACATGTCCGTGATATGTTCATGATGTGTCTTTGACATGTCCGTGATGTGTCCATGATGCGTCTTTGACATGTCTGTGATGTGTCTTTGACATGTCTGTGATGTGTCCATGATGTGTCTTTGACATGTCTGTGATGTGTCTTTGACATGTCTGTTATGTGTCCATGATGTGTCTTTGACATGTCTGTGATGTATCCATGATGTGTCTTTGACATGTCCATGATATGTTCATGATGTGTCTTTGACATGTCCGTGATGTGTCCATGATGTGTCTTTGACATGTCTGTGATGTGTCTTTGACATGTCTGTGATGTATCCATGATGTGTCTGTGATGTGTCCATGATGTGTCTTTGACATGTCTGTGACGTGTCCATGATGTGTCTTTGACATGTCCATGATGTGTCTTTGACATGTCCATGATGTGTCTTTGACATGTCCGTGACGTGTCCATGATGTGTCTTTGACATGTCCATGATGTGTCTTTGACATGTCCATGATGTGTCTTTGACATGTCCGTGACGTGGCCGTGATGTGTCTGTGACATGTCTGTGATTTGTCCATGATGTGTCTTTGACATGTCTGTGATGTATCCATGATGTGTCTTTGACATGTCCGTGATATGTTCATGATGTGTCTTTGACATGTCCGTGATGTGTCCATGATGTGTCTTTGACATGTCTGTGATGTGTCTTTGACATGTCTGTGATGTATCCATGATGTGTCTTTGACATGTCTGTGATGTGTTCATGATGTGTCTTTGACATGTCTGTGATGTGTCTTTGACATGTCTGTGATGTATCCATGATGTGTCTTTGACATGTCCGTGATGTATCCATGATGTGTCTTTGACATGTCTGTGATGTGTTCATGATGTGTCTTTGACATGTCTGGGATGTGTCTTTGACATGTCTGTGATGTATCCATGATGTGTCTTTGACATGTCCGTGATGTATCCATGATGTGTCTTTGACATGTCCGTGATGTGTCTGTGACGTGTCTGTGACATGTCTGTGACGTGTCCATGATGTGTCTGTGACATGTCTGTGATGTGTCTGTGACGTGTCCATGATGTGTCCATGATGTGTCTTTGACGTGTCTGTGATGTGTCCATGATGTGTCTTTGACGTGTCTGTGATCTGTTCATGACATGTCTGTGACGTGTCCATGATGTGTCTGTGACATGTCTGTGATGTGTCTGTGACGTGTCCATGATGTGTCTTTGACGTGTCTGATGTGTCCATGATGTGTCTGTGACATGTCCGTGATGTGTCGCCGACCTGTCTGTGATGTGTCCATGATGTGTCTATGACATGTCTGTAATGTGTCCATAATGTGTCTTTGACATGTCTGTGATGTATCCATGATGTGTCTTTGACATGTCCGTGACGTATCCATGATGTGTCTTTGCCATGTCCGTGATGTATCCATGATGTGTCTTTGCCATGTCCGTGATATGTTCATGATGTGTCTTTGACTTGTCCGTGACGTGTCCGTGATGTGTCTGTGACATGTCTGTGATTTGTCCATGATGTGTCTTTGACATGTCTGTGATGTATCCATGATGTGTCTTTGCCATGTCCGTGATATGTCCATGATGTGTCTTTGACATGTCTGTGATGTATCCATGATGTGTCTTTGACATGTCCGTGATATGTTCATGATGTGTCTTTGACATGTCCGTGATGTGTCCATGATGTGTCTTTGACATGTCTGTGATGTGTCTTTGACATGTCTGTGATGTATCCATGATGTGTCTTTGACATGTCCGTGATATGTTCATGATGTGTCTTTGACATGTCCGTGATGTGTCCATGATGTGTCTTTGACGTGTCTGTGATGTGTCTTTGACATGTCTGTGATGTGTCCATGATGTGTCTTTGACATGTCTGTGATGTGTCCATGATGTGTCGGTGATGTGTCCGTGATGTGTCTGCGACCTGTCTGTGATGTGTCCATGATGTGTCTATGACATGTCTGTAATGTGTCCATGATGTGTCTGTGACATGTCTGTGATGTGTCCATGATGTGATGTGTCTTTGACATGTCTGTGACGTGTCCATGATGTGTCTTTGACATGTCTGTGACGTATCCATGATGTGTCTTTGACATGTCCGTGATGTATCCATGATGTGTCTTTGCCATGTCCGTGATGTATCCATGATGTGTCTTTGCCATGTCCGTGATATGTTCATGCTGTGTCTTTGACATGTTCGTGATGTGTCCGTGATGTGTCTTTGACATGTCCGTGACGTGTCTTTGACATGTCTGTGATGTATCCATGATGTGTCTTTGCCATGTCCGTGACATGTCCGTGATGTGTCTTTGACATGTCTGTGATGTGTCCATGATGTGTCTTTGACATGTCTGTGATGTATCCATGATGTGTCTTTGACATGTCCGTGATATGTTCATGATGTGTCTTTGACATGTCCGTGATGTGTCCATGATGCGTCTTTGACATGTCTGTGATGTGTCTTTGACATGTCTGTGATGTGTCCATGATGTGTCTTTGACATGTCTGTGATGTGTCTTTGACATGTCTGTGATGTGTCCATGATGTGTCTTTGACATGTCTGTGATGTGTCCATGATGTGTCTTTGACATGTCTGTGATGTATCCATGATGTGTCTTTGACATGTCCATGATATGTTCATGATGTGTCTTTGACATGTCCGTGATGTGTCCATGATGTGTCTTTGACATGTCTGTGATGTGTCTTTGACATGTCTGTGATGTGTCCATGATGTGTCTTTGACATGTCTGTGATGTATCCATGATGTGTCTGTGATGTGTCCATGATGTGTCTTTGACATGTCTGTGACGTGTCCATGACGTGTCTTTGACATGTCCATGATGTGTCTTTGACATGTCCGTGACGTGTCCATGATGTGTCTTTGACATGTCCATGATGTGTCTTTGACATGTCCATGATGTGTCTTTGACATGTCCGTGACGTGGCCGTGATGTGTCTGTGACATGTCTGTGATTTGTCCATGATGTGTCTTTGACATGTCTGTGATGTATCCATGATGTGTCTTTGACATGTCCGTGATATGTTCATGATGTGTCTTTGACATGTCCTTGATGTGTCCATGATGTGTCTTTGACATGTCTGTGATGTGTCTTTGACGTGTCTTTGACATGTCTGTGATGTGTCTTTGACATGTCTGTGATGTGTCTTTGACATGTCTGTGATGTGTCCATGATGTGTCTTTGACATGTCTGTGATGTATCCATGATGTGTCTTTGACATGTCCATGATATGTTCATGATGTGTCTTTGACATGTCTGTGATGTGTCCATGATGTGTCTTTGACATGTCTGTGATGTGTCTTTGACATGTCTGTGATGTGTCTTTGACATGTCTGTGATGTGTCCATGATGTGTCTTTGACATGTCTGTGATGTATCCATGATGTGTCTGTGATGTGTCCATGATGTGTCTTTGACATGTCTGTGACGTGTCCATGATGTGTCTATGACATGTCTGTAATGTGTCCATGATGTGTCTGTGACATGTCTGTGATGTGTCCATGATGTGTCTGTGACATGTCTGTGATGTGTCCATGATGTGATGTGTCTTTGACATGTCTGTGACGTGTCCATGATGTCTTTGACATGTCTGTGACGGATCCATGATGTGTCCTTGACATGTCTGTGACATATCCATGATGTGTCTTTGCCATGTCCGTGATATGTTCATGATGTGTCTTTGACATGTCCGTGATGTGTCCATGATGTGTCTGTGACATGTCTGTGATGTGTCCATGATGTGATGTGTCTTTGACATGTCTGTGACGTGTCCATGATGTCTTTGACATGTCTGTGACGTATCCATGATGTGTCTTTGACACGTCTGTGACATATCCATGATGTGTCTTTGCCATGTCCGTGATATGTTCATGATGTGTCTTTGACATGTCCGTGATGTGTCCATGATGTGTCTTTGACATGTCTGTGATGTATCCATGATGTGTCTTTGACATGTCCGTGATGTGTCCGTGATGTGTCTGTGACATGTCTGTGATTTGTCCATGATGTGTCTTTGACATGTCTGTGATGTATCCATGATGTGTCTTTGCCATGTCCGTGATATGTCCATGATGTGTCTTTGACATGTCTGTGATGTGTCTTTGACATGTCTGTGATGTGTCCATGATGTGTCTTTGACATGTCTGTGATGTATCCATGATGTGTCTTTGACATGTCCGTGATGTATCCATGATGTGTCTTTGACATGTCTGTGATGTGTCTTTGACATCAATCAATCAATTTTATTTATATAGCGCCAAATCACAACAAACAGTTGCCCCAAGGCGCTTTATATTGTAAGGCAAGGCCATACAATAATTACGTAAAAACCCCAATGGTCAAAACGACCCCCTGTGAGCAAGCACTTGGCGACAGTGGGAAGGAAAAACTCCATTTTAACAGGAAGAAACCTCCAGCAGAACCAGGCTCAGGGAGGGGCAGTCTTCTGCTGGGACTGGTTGGGGCTGAGGGAGAGAACCAGGAAAAAGACATGCTGTGGAGGGGAGCAGAGATCAATCACTAATGATTAAATGCAGAGTGGTGCATACAGAGCAAAAAGAGAAAGAAACACTCAGTGCATTATGGGAACCCCCCAGCAGTCTAAGTCTATAGCAGCATAACTAAGGGATGGTTCAGGGTCACCTGATCCAGCCCTAACTATAAGCTTTAGCAAAAAGGAAAGTTTTAAGCCTAATCTTAAAAGTAGAGCGGGTGTCTGTCTCCCTGATCTGAATTGGGAGCTGGTTCCACAGGAGAGGAGCCTGAAAGCTGAAGGCTCTGCCTCCCATTCTACTCTTACAAACCCTAGGAACTACAAGTAAGCCTGCAGTCTGAGAGCGAAGCGCTCTATTGGGGTGATATGGTACTATGAGGTCCCTAAGATAAGAAGGGACCTGATTATTCAAAACCTTATAAGTAAGAAGAAGAATTTTAAATTCTATTCTAGAATTAACAGGAAGCCAATGAAGAGAGGCCAATATGGGTGAGATATGCTCTCTCCTTCTAGTCCCAGTCAGTACTCTAGCTGCAGCATTTTGAATTAACTGAAGGCTTTTCAGGGAACTTTTAGGACAACCTGATAATAATGAATTACAATAGTCCAGCCTAGAGGAAATAAATGCATGAATTAGTTTTTCAGCATCACTCTGAGACAAGACCTTTCTGTCTGTGTGTCTGACATGTCTGTGATGTGTCCATGATGTGTCTTTGACATGTCTGTGATGTATCCATGATGTGTCTTTGACATTTCCGTGATGTATCCATGATGTGTCTTTGACATGTCCGTGACGTATCCATGATGTGTCTTTGCCATGTCCGTGATGTATCCATGATGTGTCTTTGCCATGTCCGTGATGTATCCATGATGTGTCTTTGCCATGTCCGTGATATGTTCATGATGTGTCTTTGACATGTCCTTGACGTGTCCGTGATGTGTCTGTGACATGTCTGTGATTTGTCCATGATGTGTCTTTGACATGTCTGTGATGTATCCATGATGTGTCTTTGCCATGTCCGTGATATGTCCATGATGTGTCTTTGACATGTCTGTGATGTGTCCATGATGTGTCTTTGACATGTCTGTGATGTATCCATGATGTGTCTTTGACATGTCCGTGATATGTTCATGATGTGTCTTTGACATGTCCGTGATGTGTCCATGATGTGTCTTTGACATGTCTGTGATGTGTCTTTGACATGTCTGTGATGTATCCATGATGTGTCTTTGACATGTCCGTGATATGTTCATGATGTGTCTTTGACATGTCTGTGATGTGTCCATGATGTGTCTTTGACGTGTCTGTGATGTGTCTTTGACATGTCTGTGATGTGTCCATGATGTGTCTTTGACATGTCTGTGATGTGTCCATGATGTGTCGGTGACGTGTCCGTGATGTGTCTGCGACCTGTCTGTGATGTGTCCATGATGTGTCTATGACATGTCTGTAATGTGTCCATGATGTGTCTGTGACATGTCTGTGATGTGTCCATGATGTGATGTGTCTTTGACATGTCTGTGACGTGTCCATGATGTGTCTTTGACATGTCTGTGACGTATCCATGATGTGTCTTTGACATGTCCGTGATGTATCCATGATGTGTCTTTGCCATGTCCGTGATGTATCCATGATGTGTCTTTGCCATGTCCGTGATATGTTCATGCTGTGTCTTTGACATGTTCGTGATGTGTCCGTGATGTGTCTTTGACATGTCCGTGACGTGTCTTTGACATGTCTGTGATGTATCCATGATGTGTCTTTGCCATGTCTGTGATATGTCCATGATGTGTCTTTGACATGTCCGTGATGTGTCTTTGACATGTCTGTGATGTGTCCATGATGTGTCTTTGACATGTCTGTGATGTATCCATGATGTGTCTTTGACATGTCCGTGATATGTTCATGATGTGTCTTTGACATGTCCGTGATGTGTCCATGATGCGTCTTTGACATGTCTGTGATGTGTCTTTGACATGTCTGTGATGTGTCCATGATGTGTCTTTGACATGTCTGTGATGTGTCTTTGACATGTCTGTTATGTGTCCATGATGTGTCTTTGACATGTCTGTGATGTATCCATGATGTGTCTTTGACATGTCCATGATATGTTCATGATGTGTCTTTGACATGTCCGTGATGTGTCCATGATGTGTCTTTGACATGTCTGTGATGTGTCTTTGACATGTCTGTGATGTATCCATGATGTGTCTGTGATGTGTCCATGATGTGTCTTTGACATGTCTGTGACGTGTCCATGATGTGTCTTTGACATGTCCATGATGTGTCTTTGACATGTCCATGATGTGTCTTTGACATGTCCGTGACGTGTCCATGATGTGTCTTTGACATGTCCATGATGTGTCTTTGACATGTCCATGATGTGTCTTTGACATGTCCGTGACGTGGCCGTGATGTGTCTGTGACATGTCTGTGATTTGTCCATGATGTGTCTTTGACATGTCTGTGATGTATCCATGATGTGTCTTTGACATGTCCGTGATATGTTCATGATGTGTCTTTGACATGTCCGTGATGTGTCCATGATGTGTCTTTGACATGTCTGTGATGTGTCTTTGACATGTCTGTGATGTATCCATGATGTGTCTTTGACATGTCTGTGATGTGTTCATGATGTGTCTTTGACATGTCTGTGATGTGTCTTTGACATGTCTGTGATGTATCCATGATGTGTCTTTGACATGTCCGTGATGTATCCATGATGTGTCTTTGACATGTCTGTGATGTGTTCATGATGTGTCTTTGACATGTCTGGGATGTGTCTTTGACATGTCTGTGATGTATCCATGATGTGTCTTTGACATGTCCGTGATGTATCCATGATGTGTCTTTGACATGTCCGTGATGTGTCTGTGACGTGTCTGTGACATGTCTGTGACGTGTCCATGATGTGTCTGTGACATGTCTGTGATGTGTCTGTGACGTGTCCATGATGTGTCCATGATGTGTCTTTGACGTGTCTGTGATGTGTCCATGATGTGTCTTTGACGTGTCTGTGATCTGTTCATGACATGTCTGTGACGTGTCCATGATGTGTCTGTGACATGTCTGTGATGTGTCTGTGACGTGTCCATGATGTGTCTTTGACGTGTCTGTGATGTGTCCATGATGTGTCTGTGACATGTCCGTGATGTGTCGCCGACCTGTCTGTGATGTGTCCATGATGTGTCTATGACATGTCTGTAATGTGTCCATAATGTGTCTTTGACATGTCTGTGATGTATCCATGATGTGTCTTTGACATGTCCGTGACGTATCCATGATGTGTCTTTGCCATGTCCGTGATGTATCCATGATGTGTCTTTGCCATGTCCGTGATATGTTCATGATGTGTCTTTGACTTGTCCGTGACGTGTCCGTGATGTGTCTGTGACATGTCTGTGATTTGTCCATGATGTGTCTTTGACATGTCTGTGATGTATCCATGATGTGTCTTTGCCATGTCCGTGATATGTCCATGATGTGTCTTTGACATGTCTGTGATGTGTCCATGATGTGTCTTTGACATGTCTGTGATGTATCCATGATGTGTCTTTGACATGTCCGTGATATGTTCATGATGTGTCTTTGACATGTCCGTGATGTGTCCATGATGTGTCTTTGACATGTCTGTGATGTGTCTTTGACATGTCTGTGATGTATCCATGATGTGTCTTTGACATGTCCGTGATATGTTCATGATGTGTCTTTGACATGTCCGTGATGTGTCCATGATGTGTCTTTGACGTGTCTGTGATGTGTCTTTGACATGTCTGTGATGTGTCCATGATGTGTCTTTGACATGTCTGTGATGTGTCCATGATGTGTCCGTGATGTGTCTGCGACCTGTCTGTGATGTGTCCATGATGTGTCTATGACATGTCTGTAATGTGTCCATGATGTGTCTGTGACATGTCTGTGATGTGTCCATGATGTGATGTGTCTTTGACATGTCTGTGACGTGTCCATGATGTGTCTTTGACATGTCTGTGACGTATCCATGATGTGTCTTTGACATGTCCGTGATGTATCCATGATGTGTCTTTGCCATGTCCGTGATGTATCCATGATGTGTCTTTGCCATGTCCGTGATATGTTCATGCTGTGTCTTTGACATGTTCGTGATGTGTCCGTGATGTGTCTTTGACATGTCCGTGACGTGTCTTTGACATGTCTGTGATGTATCCATGATGTGTCTTTGCCATGTCCGTGATATGTCCATGATGTGTCTTTGACATGTCCGTGATGTGTCTTTGACATGTCTGTGATGTGTCCATGATGTGTCTTTGACATGTCTGTGATGTATCCATGATGTGTCTTTGACATGTCCGTGATATGTTCATGATGTGTCTTTGACATGTCCGTGATGTGTCCATGATGCGTCTTTGACATGTCTGTGATGTGTCTTTGACATGTCTGTGATGTGTCCATGATGTGTCTTTGACATGTCTGTGATGTGTCTTTGACATGTCTGTGATGTGTCCATGATGTGTCTTTGACATGTCTGTGATGTGTCCATGATGTGTCTTTGACATGTCTGTGATGTATCCATGATGTGTCTTTGACATGTCCATGATATGTTCATGATGTGTCTTTGACATGTCCGTGATGTGTCCATGATGTGTCTTTGACATGTCTGTGATGTGTCTTTGACATGTCTGTGATGTGTCCATGATGTGTCTTTGACATGTCTGTGATGTATCCATGATGTGTCTGTGATGTGTCCATGATGTGTCTTTGACATGTCTGTGACGTGTCCATGATGTGTCTTTGACATGTCCATGATGTGTCTTTGACATGTCCGTGACGTGTCCATGATGTGTCTTTGACATGTCCATGATGTGTCTTTGACATGTCCATGATGTGTCTTTGACATGTCCGTGACGTGGCCGTGATGTGTCTGTGACATGTCTGTGATTTGTCCATGATGTGTCTTTGACATGTCTGTGATGTATCCATGATGTGTCTTTGACATGTCCGTGATATGTTCATGATGTGTCTTTGACATGTCCGTGATGTGTCCATGATGTGTCTTTGACATGTCTGTGATGTGTCTTTGACGTGTCTTTGACATGTCTGTGATGTGTCTTTGACATGTCTGTGATGTGTCTTTGACATGTCTGTGATGTGTCCATGATGTGTCTTTGACATGTCTGTGATGTATCCATGATGTGTCTTTGACATGTCCATGATATGTTCATGATGTGTCTTTGACATGTCTGTGATGTGTCCATGATGTGTCTTTGACATGTCTGTGATGTGTCTTTGACATGTCTGTGATGTGTCTTTGACATGTCTGTGATGTGTCCATGATGTGTCTTTGACATGTCTGTGATGTATCCATGATGTGTCTGTGATGTGTCCATGATGTGTCTTTGACATGTCTGTGACGTGTCCATGATGTGTCTATGACATGTCTGTAATGTGTCCATGATGTGTCTGTGACATGTCTGTGATGTGTCCATGATGTGTCTGTGACATGTCTGTGATGTGTCCATGATGTGATGTGTCTTTGACATGTCTGTGACGTGTCCATGATGTCTTTGACATGTCTGTGACGGATCCATGATGTGTCCTTGACATGTCTGTGACATATCCATGATGTGTCTTTGCCATGTCCGTGATATGTTCATGATGTGTCTTTGACATGTCCGTGATGTGTCCATGATGTGTCTGTGACATGTCTGTGATGTGTCCATGATGTGATGTGTCTTTGACATGTCTGTGACGTGTCCATGATGTCTTTGACATGTCTGTGACGTATCCATGATGTGTCTTTGACACGTCTGTGACATATCCATGATGTGTCTTTGCCATGTCCGTGATATGTTCATGATGTGTCTTTGACATGTCCGTGATGTGTCCATGATGTGTCTTTGACATGTCTGTGATGTATCCATGATGTGTCTTTGACATGTCCGTGATGTGTCCGTGATGTGTCTGTGACATGTCTGTGATTTGTCCATGATGTGTCTTTGACATGTCTGTGATGTATCCATGATGTGTCTTTGCCATGTCCGTGATATGTCCATGATGTGTCTTTGACATGTCTGTGATGTGTCTTTGACATGTCTGTGATGTGTCCATGATGTGTCTTTGACATGTCTGTGATGTATCCATGATGTGTCTTTGACATGTCCGTGATGTATCCATGATGTGTCTTTGACATGTCTGTGATGTGTCTTTGACATCAATCAATCAATTTTATTTATATAGCGCCAAATCACAACAAACAGTTGCCCCAAGGCGCTTTATATTGTAAGGCAAGGCCATACAATAATTACGTAAAAACCCCAATGGTCAAAACGACCCCCTGTGAGCAAGCACTTGGCGACAGTGGGAAGGAAAAACTCCATTTTAACAGGAAGAAACCTCCAGCAGAACCAGGCTCAGGGAGGGGCAGTCTTCTGCTGGGACTGGTTGGGGCTGAGGGAGAGAACCAGGAAAAAGACATGCTGTGGAGGGGAGCAGAGATCAATCACTAATGATTAAATGCAGAGTGGTGCATACAGAGCAAAAAGAGAAAGAAACACTCAGTGCATTATGGGAACCCCCCAGCAGTCTAAGTCTATAGCAGCATAACTAAGGGATGGTTCAGGGTCACCTGATCCAGCCCTAACTATAAGCTTTAGCAAAAAGGAAAGTTTTAAGCCTAATCTTAAAAGTAGAGCGGGTGTCTGTCTCCCTGATCTGAATTGGGAGCTGGTTCCACAGGAGAGGAGCCTGAAAGCTGAAGGCTCTGCCTCCCATTCTACTCTTACAAACCCTAGGAACTACAAGTAAGCCTGCAGTCTGAGAGCGAAGCGCTCTATTGGGGTGATATGGTACTATGAGGTCCCTAAGATAAGAAGGGACCTGATTATTCAAAACCTTATAAGTAAGAAGAAGAATTTTAAATTCTATTCTAGAATTAACAGGAAGCCAATGAAGAGAGGCCAATATGGGTGAGATATGCTCTCTCCTTCTAGTCCCAGTCAGTACTCTAGCTGCAGCATTTTGAATTAACTGAAGGCTTTTCAGGGAACTTTTAGGACAACCTGATAATAATGAATTACAATAGTCCAGCCTAGAGGAAATAAATGCATGAATTAGTTTTTCAGCATCACTCTGAGACAAGACCTTTCTGTCTGTGTGTCTGACATGTCTGTGATGTGTCCATGATGTGTCTTTGACATGTCTGTGATGTATCCATGATGTGTCTTTGACATTTCCGTGATGTATCCATGATGTGTCTTTGACATGTCCGTGATGTATCCATGATGTGTCTTTGACATGTCCGTGATATGTTCATGATGTGTCTTTGACATTTCTGTGATGTGTTCATGATGTGTCTTTGACATGTCTGTGACATGTCCATGATGTGTCTGTGACATGTCTGTGATATGTTCATGATGTGTCTTTGACATGTCCGTGATGTGTCCATGATGTGTCTTTGACATGTCCGTGACATGTCCGTGATGTGTCTGTGACATGTCTGTGATTTGTCCATGATGTGTCTTTGACATGTCTGTGATGTATCCATGATGTGTCTTTGCCATGTCCGTGATGTGTCTTTGACATGTCCGTGATGTGTCCGTGATGTGTCTTTGACATGTCTGTGATGTGTCCATGATGTGTCTTTGACATGTCCGTGATATGTTCATGATATGTTCATGATGTGTCTTTGACATGTCCATGATGTGTCTTTGACATGTCTGTGATGTATCCATGATGTGTCTTTGACATTTCCGTGATGTATCCATGATGTGTCTTTGACATGTCCGTGATATGTTCGTGATGTGTCTTTGACATGTCCGTGATATGTTCGTGATGTGTCTTTGACATGTCTGTGATGTGTTCATGATGTGTCTTTGACATGTCCGTGATGTGTCCATGATGTGTCTGTGACATGTCTGTGATGTGTCTGTGATGTTTCTGTGACATGTCCATGATGTGTTTTTGATGTGGTCTGTGACGTGTCCATGATGTGTCTGTGACATGTCTGTGATGTGTCCATGATGTGTCTGTGACATGTCTGTGATGTGTCTGTGATGTGTCTGTGACATGTCCATGATGTGTTTTTGACGTGGTCTGTGATGTGTCCATGATGTGTCTGTGATGTGTCTATAATGTGTCCATGATGTGTCTGTGACATGTCTGTGATGTGTCCGTGATGTGTCTTTGACATGTCTGTGACGTGTCCATGATGTGTCTTTGACATGTCTGTGACATGTCCATGATGTGTCTTTGACATGTCTGTGACGTGTCCGTGATGTGTCTGTGGCATGAGATGTTGAACACGTCTGCAGTGTGTCTGTAGTTTTGTGACGAGCTTGTTAAAGTTGGTCAGTCAGCGTATTCAACAGCATTTCAACAAACTTTCTTTCACTTCTGGTGCAAACAGAGCGTTTGGTTTTGGTGAAAAGGCCGGCTGAGAAGCTGCTGGGTGTCTGTGTCTGTCTCACTCGCTTCCTGTCTGTTTTTCTGTCTCCTTGCCTCTTTGTGTTTTTCCGTCTCTCAGCCTGTGAGGTGAAAGTGGCTTCCATGGTAACAGCACACTCCGTTTAGGCCGCGATGTCTCACTTCATCACAAGCTGTTGATGGCTTTGATTTGCATGCATACCCGTGCACGTGTGTGTGCACGTGTGTTTAAGTCCCTCAAGCACACAAGCTGCATTCAGGTGAGACGGACAGGACCGCTTCAGTCTGGATCACTGGAATTAAACCGGTTTAGTGAAAAAGCTGTTCTCACTAAATTCAAGTCTCTCTGTTCAGCCTCAGTCTTTCAGCACATTTTCCTCTTAATTTACACCAGAAAATTATAAATTAAAAGAAAAATAAACCAAAACCTAATGTGGGCACGTGGGAAATATCTTAAATTTCACAAATTCAACTTTGATGTCTGAATTAAAAGTCTTCAAAACTCAGCATGCTTTAAATTCAGGGTATTTTAAATTTGGAGTATTCTTGGATTTCATGTCATCAGTCATTATTTGCGTACTTTCATTTGTTTACCCATTGTTATGACTGAGTGACATCTTATAAAAGTGGATGAGGCCAAAACAAGCCAACATTTAATAATAATTATAATAATAATTTGTTCATGTAGGACTCAAAAGGGGAAAAAAAATAAAAGTGTTCAACATAAAGTCATAACAACAATATTACAAACATTAATGGAAAATTATTAATAAGAATGATCATAGATTTATCAAATACAACAACCCGGAACAAATATTTTTGTACTAAATTCCCCACACGGGCACATTTTGTGCAATAAATATTCAAAAGATGGCCACACGCTTATGAAAATCACAGAGTACCATTACAACAAAATTTAAACGTGTTGCATACTTACAATTTGAAAAAGCATATAAAATCTTCATGAACACTAAATTTGGAGAGTAAATTTGACTCTCTCACAAATCGACTTAGCACTTTGAAAGGATTTATTTAACAGAGTTTGGAGTGGCACCAAACAGGCAGAGACTATTTTACTCTGTAAGAGATACTGTGAAAATCTACATAATTATGAATTTTATTTTACATGAAAGTAAGAACGACCCAAATTTAGAGTAAACTGGCATACACATGCTCAATAATCTAACTTTGCAAAATCTTGCTTGCACCGACTATTAACTTTTCCAAAAATAGACTCCGATACTTTGCTGTCACTGGGAACAAAAAGCAGAACAATACAAATACATTACTGTAAAATAAACTGTTAAAATAATATTCCTGTAATGACTGAGGAAGCGAGCCAGGCTCACTAGTCTAGGGCAGCCAAAATCTAGTCTTGGTTGTCCTGCCCTCTTTCTATCTCCGTGTTCTAAAAAGAAGATCTCGAAGCACATTTATTGATTATTTATGACACAGTGAGAGAATCACTGAGTCCTTCACCTGAATATCAAGGCCTGATTGGCTGAGAGCTCCTACGTAATCATCGCACTTCAGTTGTCACGCTAGCATAGTGACGCTGGAGTTTAAAATGATTTTTAAAAAGCAGGACAATGTAAAGCAAATACAACTCAAATGCATTTCTTGAAGCTTTTGTTGCACAACATGTCACAGTTTCCACAGCGCCCTCTAATGGTCACGATCAAAAGACATGTATGTCACCAGTCGGCTGTGTCCGACTCAGGTAGGAGGTCTCAGAGACTGGGGGTGGGTGTTTATAAAACGCCTGTCACGCCAGCTATCTTGGCTAATTAGCATGTAGCTATCTTAAAAGTGAGCTTTCCAGGCTTATTTGCAAGCATATGTTGTATTCTGGTACACTGTTTTTATTAGATAACTTTATGCTGTTGCACAGTTACTGATTCACTCAGTAATTAACATTTGTAGTTGTGATTTTTAGACGCTTGTGTAGGATTAGCGCCACGGTGAAAGCATAGCAGGACCCGCGGGAATTCACTGTACATCACAGCGTTCTAAACCCGCCCATCCTGCTTGACCAAATTTGTGTTGTCATGTGACCACAGTATAATGATGTAAAGCAACAATTACAGTTAGCTTGCAGTGACTTGAAATAAAGGCATTTGTATTTCACAGGTTTGGACCAGTTTACATTCTGGCAGAGATTTTATCAAATTTGATTACGTGGCAAGAAACAAATATAATTTGTTCTCATTCTCGGAACAAATTTAAGTCATTTTTCAAACCTTAGCAACGACTGCGTTAGCTGAGGTGTGTGAGCGCTCTGAGTGCCCTTCAATTAGCAAACGCTCCGAGATGCTACGAAAACACCCACGTGTGAATTAACTTCATTCAATGTGCAACGTGAAGCTCAACTTTGCAAAAAAAAAAAAAAAATTACTACATATAAATGGAACTGGCATGTTGGTTTTTAAGGTTAAGAATGTAAATGTAATTATGGCTCCGCCAGTTAAATGTAGCAGCAGAAACAACGATTAGGACTTCTTTTCACCAAAACCAGTCGCCACCAATTAGTGGAGTGGTTGGGGGAGGGACAGAGGGAGTTTGGGGGGGGGGCTGCAGCGAGCCGGACCCCCTGCCGGGTAGACGGGGGGAAAATGGAATCCATACCAGGAAATCCATTAGGGCAGGGAACGGCGTGGAGCTGGCAGCACAGAGCGGCTGTCACGTTTTTAAAAATTCCTCATTAGGTGTAATTTCTAAATTACAATCAGGACGGCAGAACGAGGCGGCGAGGATCCGAGCGGCTCATCAGGATAATCAGGCTAATATGAAACCCACAGAGCACGGCCAAACTGCTGCCCATCCACTTTACCATCCGTCTGCTTTTTAAATGTTTTTTAAAGTCATTTTTGTACAAATAACAATAATTGCTGCAGTGTGGTCGCGTGGGCTTTGACCCCATGGCTGAAGCTAATGGGAAGCAGGAGTCTGTATCACTTTTTTCTCCACCTTTCTCGTTATCGTCTTGTTCTCCTCCTCCGTCTGTGAAAAGTGACGAAGGTGAAGCATGTGCAGCCGAGGAGAGAAAGAAGGAGCGAGAAGATGGGAGAGGAGTGTGAATGGAGGGGCCTCGACCAGCAGGAAGAGGCAGGAAGGAGGGAGGAGGGAGGGAGGAGAAGAGGTTAATTTGCACATATTAGAGAGGGCAGGATTTTTCATTAAAAAGAGATTGAAGTTGATATATGCCTGTGTGCTCCTGACACACTGTACACTGTGACTGTGTTAAGTCCTTGACAGAACAAAGGATTGGACCCTCTGTCGATGTGTAAAAGGCGGCTGCAGCTCCCAAACTGTTTCACCGTGAAAAGAAGCTCAGAGAATCTCTTCAGGAAGCCAAAGATGCATGTAATCTCTCAGCCAACAACCACAGAATATACCGATTAAAACATAATTATCAAGATAATTATGGGAGAATCATCCTGGCATCCGTCCGTCTGCTGGACACAATGGTGTAGCATCCAGTTTGTTTTTGTTTTTTTTATACACTTTTTCCAATTCATTCTCAATTTATTTTCATTTATATTGCACCAAATCACAACAAAGCTGTTTCAAGGCGCTTCACAGAAGTAAGGTCTAATCTTATCAACCCCCAGAGAAAGCAGACAGGTGGGAGAAGACCACCTACTTAAATAAACAAATACATAAAAAATCTAATTTCTTTATGAAGTCATAATCATGAGATGCTAAACCATGTTGATTTGTCACTGTTATAACTAAATATCAAGTCATGTCTGGGAGGATCCACGACACCATGAAACCGCCCAGGCAAACATAACTGTAATATACAAAATAAAAATGATATGTCATGTTTTCTTGACAATTTTTTTTTTTGCTAGCATTTATTCTTTTACTATCGGAGTTTATTTTATTTAGTTATTTGATTCTTGGGAAAGTTCTATATAAATAGTTATTATAATTACTGTTAATAATAACAAACGGGTGGGTTTTTGGTATATAAGAAGCACCGGAGTATATGTCGCAGGGCCTCCCAAACTAGTAAAAAAACCGCGACTTATACTCTGAAAAACGCGGTAAGTCATAATTGTGAAATAGTTACACTCTAAAATAAATGTTATATTCATTTAGTCTAGTTATGTCAATTTGTTCTATAACACTTAATTGTTTAAATGGGAGAAGCAAATAAATTGCTACAATTATTTGTGTATAAAGTTTGTCATTTTAAACACAAACGTTTTGTGGAACTGATTAACTGGTTAACTGGAACTTAGAAGAAAATATACCATTACATTCTTTTAGAGTGTACATTGTGATGTTTATGTACAAAGTGATAATTATGTTGTTGAGTCATATGTATGTGACATTAAGTCATAATTATTTTCATTTCAGTTCATTTCAGTCCTGTTTGCAATGATCACATAAGATTAATTACAATAACAAAGACATTTAATTAACAAAAAGAGAGAGAAGATGCATGCAGGTAGGTTTTAATATTTATTTAATAATGACTATGATGCACCAAGATGCTGTGGCATAATTCTAAAATACCAAGTCAAAAATGTTGAGATGTTAAGTAACAATTATGGATAAAGCACATTCGAATGGTCATGTAGTCGGTTATATTCATGAAATACTAATTCACAGGTGTTGCTGGACTTAGTGGTTGGTAGACTCAGATTTGATCATGAAAGAAACTCACTTTAACCAACATGCAACTTCAACAACAGAAGATGGTATACAGACACACAAATTTACTTTTGAGACTGATCTGGTGCATCAAAGTTTACCAAAGTTCAATGACTTTATCCTCGTTCTATCTCTTTTTAATTTGGGAACTGGCATTACCATAGTATTTATATATATTTTTTTCTAATTGTTTTTGTTGCTTTGTTATCAATCATCAATCAATTCATCAATCAATTTTATTTATATAGCGCCAAATCACAACAAACAGTTGCCCCAAGGCGCTTTTATTGTAAGGCAAAGCCATACAATAATTACGTAAAAGCCCCAACGGTCAAAACGACCCCCTGTGAGCAAGCACTTGGCGAAAAACTCCCTTTTAACAGGAAGAAACCTCCAGCAGAACCAGGCTCAGGGAGGGGCAGTCTTCTGCTGGGACTGGTTGGGGCTGAGGGAGAGAACCAAGAAAAAGACATGCTGTGGAGGGGAGCAGAGATCAATCACTAATGATTAAATGCAGAGTGGTGCATAGAGAGCAAAAAGAGAAAGAAACACTCAGTGCATCATGGGAACCCCCCAGCAGTCTAAGTCTATAGCAGCATAACTAAGGGATGGTTCAGGGTCACCTGATCCAGCCCTAACTATAAGCTTTAGCAAAAAGGAAAGTTTTAAGCCTAATCTTAAAAGTAGAGAGGGTGTCTGTCTCCCTGATCTGAATTGGGAGCTGGTTCCACAGGAGAGGAGCCTGAAAGCTGAAGGCTCTGCCTCCCATTCTACTCTTACAAACCCTAGGAACTACAAGTAAGCCTGCAGTCTGAGAGCGAAGCGCACTATTGGGGTGATATGGTACTATGAGGTCCCTAAGATAAGATGGGACCTGATTATTCAAAACCTTATAAGTAAGAAGAAGAATTTTAAATTCTATTCTAGAATTAACAGGAAGCCAATGAAGAGAGGCCAATATGGGTGAGATATGCTCTCTCCTTCTAGTCCCCGTCAGTACTCTAGCTGCAGCATTTTGAATTAACCGAAGGCTATTCAGGGAACTTTTAGGACAACCTGATAATAATGAATTACAATAGTCCAGCCTAGAGGAAGAGAAGAAGAAGAGAAGTGCTTCTGATTTAAGGCTCTCTTTTTCAGAGGAGCTACAGCATCCAAAGTTGTCTTCAATGAGGATGTCAAACTATTGACGAGATACTCTATCTCACTTACAGAGTTTAGGTAGCTACTCTGCACTGTGTTGGTATATGGCATTAGAGAACATAAAGAAGGAATCATATCCTTAAACCTAGTTACAGCGCTTTCTGAAAGACTTCTAGTGTAATGAAACTTATTCCCCACTGCTGGGTAGTCCATCAGAGTAAATGTAAATGTTATTAAGAAATGATCAGACAGAAGGGAGTTTTCAGGGAATACTGTTAAGTCTTCAATTTCCATACCATAAGTCAGAACAAGATCTAAGATATGATTAAAGTGGTGGGTGGACTCATTTACATTTTGAGCAAAGCCATTTGAGTCTAATAATAGATTAAATGCAGTGCTGAGGCTGCCATTCTCAGCATCTGTGTGGATGTTAAAATCGCCCACTATAATTATCTTATCTGAGCTAAGCACTAAGTCAGACAAAAGGTCTGAAAATTCACAGAGAAACTCACAGTAACGACCAGGTGGACGATAGATAATAACAAATAAAACTGTTTTTTGGGACTTCCAATTTGGATGGACAAGACTAAGAGTCAAGCTTTCAAATGAATTAAAGCTCTGTCTGGGTTTTTGATTAATTAATAAGCTGGAGTGGAAGATTGCTGCTAATCCTCCGCCTCGGCCCGTGCTACAAGCATTCTGACAGTTAGTGTGACTCGGGGGTGTTGACTCATTTAAACTAACATATTCATCCTGCTGTAACCAGGTTTCTGTAAGGCAGAATAAATCAATATGTTGATCAATTATTATATCATTTACTAACAGGGACTTAGAAGAGAGAGACCTCCAACCTGTTATGGTAACAGGTTGGAGGTGATGGACTCATTTAGCTGTTCACTAACTGTATTAAACAGGCTACATGCCTGCTGAGGCTTTTGCCAACTGTGAAACACAACAAGTCGTAATTATGAGTCGTTAAATCATAAATATGTGATATTAAGTGACTGTTGTGATGCAACAATTACAATTATAAAATGTTAAGTCAAAATAATAATTCCTAGATTATGAAATATTTCAATTTCAATTAATTTTTATTTATATAGCACCAAATCACAACAAAGTTGCCTCAAGGTGCTTCACATAAGTAAGTTCTAACCTTACCAACCCCCAGAGCAAGCACACAGGTGACAGTGTTAAGAAAAAACTCCCTCTGATGATTTGAGGAAGAAACCTCAAGCAGACCATTCTCAAAGGGGTGACCCTCTGCTTAGGCCATGCTACCAACACAACTGACAAAACTAATACACAGGAGATGTTGCCAGTGCACAGACGGGAGAGTTACAGAAACAGACACCACTCCCATCTCTGGATGGAGCCGCGCCTCAAACAGAGAGGAAAAAACAGAATCAGACATCGGAAAGACAACAAATACAGTATAATTTGTCAGCATTAAACAACAAGAACAACAGAAGAAATACTAAGGTGTGTAGCAACCCGTTTTGTAATAAAAAAACATTTTGTAATAAAAATGTTCAAACTTCCCTAAAAACAGTTATTTGTGCACAGAAGGCAGGGTATTGGTGTAAAATAAGTTAATTTGAAAAAAATCACAAGGTTTTGAAAATTTATTTGTTTTAAATTACAAGTTATGAATTATAACCCACTTTGTAATACATTTTTGTATGCGCGCTTGATCCGTTTTGTAATAAAATTTTCAAACTTTCCTAAAAACAGTAGTTTGTGCATGGAAGGCAGGGTACTGGCGTAAAATAGGTTAATTTGACAAAATCACGAGGTTTTGAAAGTTAATTTGTCTTAAATTGCAAGTTATAAATTACAACCCACTTTGTAATGCATTACAAATGCGCACTTAACCTGTTTTGTAATAAAAACCTGAAAGTGGGTTGTAATTTATAACTTGCAGTTGAAGGCAAATTAGGTTTCAAAACCTTGTGATTTTGTCAAATTAACCTGTTTTACACCAATACCCTGCCTTCCATGCACAAATTACTGTTTTTAGGGAAGTTTGAAAATTTTATTACAAAACGGGTTTTATAAAACAAAACAAGTTGCTACAAAGCTGATTGCCAAATATGATTTTAGAATTGTGAAATATGAAAATACTGAATTATTTTCATTTGAAGCAATTCAAGAATATATTTCTGAACCATAAATATGAGTCAATAAAGTTTACTGACACTAAATAGAGAAAGAAAAAAAAATAATAATACAAGATGTTAATCACAATGACAAAATATTAAGTCATAACTTTAAGATACTAATTAGTCAGTTATGACACATAATTACAACATATCTTAATTATGGTACCAACTCTCATAATGACACATAATACTTGATAATGATGTTAAGAATGAGTTGTTTTATGGGCTTGTGTGGAGAACACAGCAAACGGTTTGGTTCTCCTTCTTCACCACAAACAGGAAGCACAAGAATCCAACGCCTCTGGAAGTGACTCCTGTTCCGTGCAACTGCACCAAGTGTCGCTAATTTACATAAAGAGCCGCCATCACCGTTGCACTACGATGAAGGCCTGAGCACATTGTTGCAGGTTGAGATAAAGCGGTCCGGTGTCGGCGCCTGCAGCAATAACAACAAAACACTTCCTCCTTTTTAACTCAACGCTGATTTCAGACACACGCAATCTGCGATAGATTTCAACCTTTTTCAGCTCTCGCACTCTCATGTGGGCTTCCTCGAGGCACATCTGTCATTCCACGCTGCAGGGGTGTGCTGACCTTTGACCTTGGTTAGCACAGTTTTACACACACACAGAACAGCACGTATTGATTAGAGATAGAGCAGCTCAGTCCCAATAAGAAGACCTTATTTAATGTTTGCTCTTGCGGCACACACAGATTAAATCACGACAGCGCACTTCGTCCTTGGCTTCATCTCCACTAAAGGCTTTACTGGAGTTTCAGGGTCGGCTTTAAGGGATGACGGGTGACGGTTGGTGGACGAGGGCCGCCCAGTCTGCACAAATCCACTGTGGTCAGAGCCATTGATTAACATGTCCTGTCGTGTTATTCAGCTTTCAGAAGCTTTTTGCTTCTTTTCTAATTGGAGAGTTTTGTGTTTTCCTCCATTGTCATCCCTCTACAATGTAGCAGATTGATTGACAGCAATCAATACACCGCTACAGGCCAGCAGTGGGCGTGGCCTCTGGTCTCCTTTACCAAACACACACACACACACATACACACACACAAAAGCATAAACAGAGTTTAAATCTTAAAGTCCAATTCAAAGTACATTGGTAAGGTTTTTTGTTTTTTTCCTGCTACAGCTGAAGTGATGTGGAAATGTCACATCTTGTGCTTTCCTTTCAGAACCAAAACATTTTTTTATTAGCATAAGTTACATGAGAGCACCAAAGAAAGCAAAATATTCATGAATGTGATCCACACAGATGTTTTGGATTCAGTTCAAACTGGGTGAACTTTAAAATGTAAATTAGCAGTGACACGCAATCAGGCAACATTCCAGTATGAATGCAGCTAATATAGCTAGCGACACCACATAATCCGTCATATCAAATCCTACTCTCTCTCTCTCTCTCTCTCTCTCTCTCTCTCTCTATATATATATATATATATATATATATACCATTTTTTTTCAAATCAGACAGACAGCATCTACAGCCAGATGAGAAACTGGATAGTTCAAATATTGTTCATGTCATTCCAGTCTCCATGTTAGCTAGCAAGCAGCTTAGCATAGCACAGTTTTTCCATGGCTTTTGCTGCCTAAAAGGCAAGCACATTTGGGAATAAAAATAAAATTAGCTAACATGTGTTAATCACATTTAATATGTTAGTTTAAAAACTGCAAACATTTAGAATGGAGGTGACTACTATAGTAGTGTGCAATGCTACATAATCATATTAAATCCAGCTCCAATGTCACTGGGAACATCCCACTTGTCCGAAGGTTCACTAGTGTGAAGGTTCATTAATCCGAAGGTTCACTAGTCTAAAGATTAATTAATCTGAAGGTTCAGGTCAATTAATGAATATATTTTGATGCCAAGTTTCAGTAGGCTGCACTAATAGCTGTATATTTACATGTGCTTTTTGTTTCAATTAAAAAGATGTTTCTTTTATCTGTGCTGTGAGAGTGAATGTTACTTTAATTTAAAGAATCACGTCACTTTGTTTTTAACTTTGCTGGTTATAAAGATGTGCTAACTGGGTGTAAATGTCATATACAATATTCCATAACTTTGATATTATTTGATACAATATTCCATAACTTTCCATGACTTTGGCATTTAATTCAAATAGCAATTATCCAACCTTTACGGGTGACTGTGAATTGCAATGTTTGGCTTAATTTGGAGCAAATACACACAAAGACTAGTGAACCTTCGGCCGACTGAACCCCACCTTGCGCAGAGTGCCCCTGTCATTGGACCGACATCTCTGCTATTTTAGCATTGTGGGATAGCTCGCACCCACAGATTGAGCTCACCAGACTACTTTAGCGAAACTGCTCAGCGTGCCACTCTCGTTGGAGCAACAACATACCGTACAGAATGTGTCTCTTTGTCCCAGATAGCTCTTGTTCAGTGCAGCTTCTTGTTCTGACTTTAACACAAAGTTAACACCCAAGTCTTTCATCGCCATCTGTAAATGGTCATCAAAACATTCCAATCGTATCTTTCCGAACTAAATCACATCAATATTTACAATGATCATAAACTTTTTAAGTTTCTTAAATATTTATTATGGCCACTCTAAAACTTCAGTTCTCTTCATAATTTAATTACTGGTAAATTTTATAATTGATTTAGATGAGATATACTCACTGTCTCACAGGAATATATCACAATTATGTGGGAACTACTTTTTGAGCAGGAATTCATCAAGCACATCGGCCACAGGCACATACGAACACAGAATCCCCAGAAACTGTGGAAAGTTGTTCGGCCATAAAGAGAGCATCCACTTTTAGCTTGTCATACGCTAAGCTAGTGGCACTCGTGAGAGTGTGGGTGGAACCCTTCCCGATGTCATTACATCATCCACAGTTAGCTGGGGAGCTGGATAGTTCAAATAAATTGCTTCAAGTCATTTCTAACAGTTTACAACTGCATTAGCTGCAATTCCTCTTTTGGCTAGCTAGCATCTTTCTGGCTCAGAAACAAACTTGTATGGGATTAATAATGCATTTCACTAAAATATGGTAATCCAAATTAAACATTTTGAGACAGCTATTTACCTCAAATGCATTAAGTTGCGCTAACTCAAAAAAGACAACATTATTCAATGTAGATACAGCTATTATAGTTAGCAGTGTCACATGATCCATCACATTAAATCCTACTTCACACAATTATATCTATTTAAAAAAAAAATTAAAATCATTTACAGTCATTTGGGGAACTGGATAGTACAAATAATCCCCTTCATATAATTTTGAACTCCACATAACAAGCTCCTTAGTGTAACACTGTTTTTCCATGGCTCTTTTGGCTAGCTAGCATCTTGCTCCTTCAAAAATAAGCTTCTCTGTGATTCATAATGTGTTAATCACGCTTACTGTGCATGTCAAAAACAAATATTTCAGGCCAACTGCTTACCTCAAATTGATTAATCTTAAAAAAAAAAAGGCAAACATTTTCTAGTGCTGAGATGGCTAATTTATTAGTTAGCATTGCATTTAAACAATCATATTCCCTTAACTGGGGTACATGGGTTCAGAAATGGGTGGATTTTCAAATACCTATGGTCTTGACTGTATCTTATGAGTAATCACAAAATGGAAGAATGTGCTAATGACTATATGCTGTAGTTTTAAGGTTCAGAAAGGTGTGTTTTTGTGTTTCTAACACAGAATTGGTGACCCTCTGGACACAGCTGAAAGAATTGTGGGTGTGCAGCACAGCGTAGAAAATCTACACCCAGGGTCGCTGTAGAGACGCCTTTGAGTGGGCTTGTTAGACAAATCCTTAGTCTGATTCTGGTCCAATGGCTGGGAAATCCCAGACAATCAGGTGCTGATGCAGCCTTCAACCACTTTCACAGCCACTGGGTGCCAAGCCATCCCCTCCATCGCCTGATACACTATTGAGGACTTCTTGTTTCACCAGAGTCCTGTTAGCTGTCTCAGGGTTCCTGTTGGGTCTTCATGGTTACTGGAGTGGCCACTGGGCACACACGGTCTCCACCATATTTCATGCCAACAAGCAATCTTCTACTTGACCAGTTACCCAGATTTGACGATGCTGAAGAAGGGTTGGATTTTGACATCCTTGGGGTTGTGTACCACCAGTAGAGCCTACTGTGGTGTCCATGTTGTTGTTATGTGTTGTTTTCCACACTTAAATTTTTTTTTTTTTTATAGTCGCACGTCATCGTGAGCATTCTGTATACGTGCTGATAGAACATGATATGAGTGGTCTCATACCGTGTTGTGTGATGTCGGCGTTAGGGGAAACTGATCAGATGGGGACAGAGGAGAGATGGCCACAGAATTTTGTCATTCCCTTTATTTGTCTAACTAAAAGTAACAAATGTCCAGAAAGGGTCCTATTTTACACTTTGCCTGAGTATTACTACACTACATAGGGGTCAGGGAAGTGCCATAAAATCGATACGTCTTGTTTGTCAGAAAATACCTCTTGAAGAGGACAAGACAAATGAAAACATACATATGTTGCACTGAAGTATAAGTTGTTCTTTTTTCTGTATGTGGAACACTCTTTTTAACATAGCATAAGCTTAATGTAGCACATGTGCACACCACGGTGTGTGCTGTTAATTAGCAAAATCTTTTAAATTTAAAAAATAAACGTGCTGAGGACTTTGCTCAAAGGGACCTTAGGGTGTTTGCTGTCTGATAGGGAATCAAACCAAGGATCCTGTGGTTAAAAAGCCCGCCTCTCTAACCGCCTTCCGTTTAATACTTTAACATACAAAGTCCTGTGCTATTGATTACTGCCGCACGCTGATGGTGAAGCGGGCCATGTCTGGCGGTGCTGTGACCTGAGAGCCACTTGTACACGGGAGCAGAGCTCACGCTGGATTCAAATCCCCGCTCGAACAAACAGCATGTGTATGTATGAAAGGCTGTATATGTTGGCTTGAGTGTGCCGGGTCTCCAGGGTTAGGAGATTATGTCGACAAAAGGTGCACCTGGTGCTTTAGATTGAGTTTCTCTCCACCCCTTCCTCCCTTTATCCCTCTTCCACCCCCTTCCACCCCCCCACCCCATCTCTTCTGGCCATTTCCAACATTACCCTGGGACTTTTAAAAGATTAGACCACAGCTTTCAGATCGGAGCCCCTAATGCACGACAACAGCTTGGACTGATGGCAACCAGCAGAATATTTATACCAAGACAGTATCCAGAAAAAGGACTAAACTTTGTAGTTATTTTACAGATCGTGTATCAGCACGTGTGTCCACGTGGACTTGTGTCTGTGAGATAAAAGTGTTAATATTCAGTGTTTCGTGCAGCAACAGGTTTAGAAATTTCACAGCTTTTTTGGTGTGGTGCAGATTTATGAAATTGATTGTTGTGCACTTTATAAGAGAATTTTTATGAGACCTGAAACAATCATTTAAATAAATCTAGTTATGTCAGTTGGACAAAATACGATTGTTTAAATGGGAAACATAATGCGAAATTCACCGATGGATCCAGGTGGGGGATGTTTGAGGGATGCTTGATAAATGTCTGAGTTAAGGCAATGAGTTAAGTCTGTTGACTTAACTCACTGTTAACAGTTGCAAATCTAACAAAATCACATTTTATTGTATGGCTGCGACGCTACACGCTCTCTAATTGGCTGATTACCAGTCGTATATTTTCCCATATCAGACCAGTTTCCATGATAATCAGTGTGAAATGCGTATTTTCTTTACAAACCAGAAGCTAAAAACGCAAGTCGGACATGAACGTACTCCATAAATAGCTAAACGGCATCGGAAAAAACACACAGATTGAAAGCTTACCAGCTAACGACTGGACCATCTGTTAGCAAGTTCTTCATGGAGGTGAAGCAAATGGGTCTGACTACAAGCCATCAGCAGCTTTAATATTTGGATGATACTGTAAGTTTTTGTCTTGTACAGTGTCATGAAAGACATTGAATCATAAACAACAATCATTTACAATAAAAATGAACAAATTTTACTTAGCAAATTAGAGTTATTGCTAATGTTAGTATTAATGAAGGACAGAGTTTACCACTGATATTATTTTTTTTTATATCAGTGACAATATTATGTTGTCATTCCATGAATGAGCAGATTGCTTAATTGCGATGAATCAGGACCCCATACCAAAATTTTCTGGATCCACCCCGGTGCAATTAATTTATTCAATGTCATACAACTGTTGTGATTTTTTTTTTTTTTAAACAAAATGTAGTTGTCCCACACTATTGCCGTAATTTCCACCACAACACTGTAATGTCCCTTTAAACAGTTTGTATGAAAGATTGTTTGGGTAGTTTCTATGGAGATAAACAGTGACATCAGAGCACATGTATATAGCGCCAAATCACAACAAACAGTTGCCCCAAGGCGCTTTATATTGTAAGGCAATGGTGCGGTGGAAATTACATTTACAAGGCCAATAGTGCCCGTAGTTAAAGAATCACCCTTAAATTGTTAATTTTACTTATTATTTTTCATGTCTTTTGTTAAATTCTAGTTTTGTATTTTGAAATAAAGAAATAGCATTTCTGTTGTCCCTTTTTTGAATGCATGATGTGTTGTTCATCATAAAATATAAGACAGGTTTTAGTTGCACTATAAAAAAATTAAATGTTATATTTATTTAATCTATATAATGGACTGCATTTATGTAGCGCTTTTCCATCTAAATCAGATGCTTCACACATCAATGCCTCATATTCAACCCGATGTCAGACTGCTGCCATACAAGTCGCCCACTACACACCAGGAGCAACTAGGGGATTAAAGACCTTGTCCAAGGGCCCTTACTGATTTTCCGGTCAAGCTGGGATTTGGACTGAGGATCCTCTGGTCTCAAGCCCAACGCTTAACCACTAGACCATCACCTCCCCCAGTTAGGTCAACCGGTTCCACAACACTGGGTTGTTTAAATGAGAAAAGCAAATAAATTGTTGCAGTTAATTGCGTAAAATTGTTCCTGTTTAAACACCCACATTTTGTGGGACTGATTGACATAACTCCATGAATTAAATCTATTTTATTTTTAAGAGTGTATAATTTATTGTAGTCGTGGTGAATATTTGTATTTTTTGCGTCAATCTGAGATGACCCAGAAGTCATGGCTGGTTTTCAAGTGTAATTTCTGTATGATAAACTAATTAACCGTTAATTCTAAAAGCCTACCTGTGAATTTACAGTTCACCGGCAGCAGCTTTTGTGTTCAGCGTCTGTGCAGAAAGAACAAAGGAAGCAGCACACACCGGCTCTTTTCCCTTCTCAAGGTCTAATGATTGCACACACGCGTGTCAGTGTGCACACTGACCTGTAAGGAACCCTTCAAACATGCAACGCCGTCTTAGAATGCACCAAAAATAAGACGGAGCCGGAGCCGACGGACGGTGAGACAGTTTGAAACATCACAACAGAAGAAATAGGAACCGGTTTCTACCCACCAGATCCAACTGAATCACCCGATCCGGATCATATCAGTGGGTGCTTCCTGTTCATGGGTGATTCTTAGACTACGGGCACTTATGTCCTTTGATCATATTGTATGAAAAACAGAAAAAAGGGGAAATTTCACACTTTTATAGTTATCTTTACAATGAAAGTGTGTTAAGAAATTTGTTCTAGTAGTCTATGATGACTTTTGCACCTTTTTTCAGCATCATTATATGCAAATATTGCCGTTTTGTGCTTGTCCCACACCCAGACTTTTGATCTTCAATGATAAAAATGAATGGTAAAGAAATGTTTTTTCTAATGTTTTAAAATATCTCTGAATAAAATATCAGTAAAATAATCAAAACATAATTGGGGTATTCAATGTCATACAACTGTTGTGATTTTTTTTTAAACAAAATGTAGTTGTCCCACACTATTGCCGTAATTTCCACCACAACATGGTAATGTCCCTTTAAACAGTTTGTATGAAAGATTGTTTGGGTAGTTTCTATGGAGATAAACAGTGACATCAGAGCACATGTATATAGCGCCAAATCACAACAAACAGTTGCCCCAAGGCGCTTTATATTGTAAGGCAATGGTGTGGTGGAAATTATATTTACAAGGCCAATAGTGCCCGTAGTTAAAGAATCACCCTCATAGAGTGTTAATGTTCAAGATTAGACATCACCGAGATTTAAGCCTCTCAACTGGAAAAAATCCTTAAAATAAAAAGAGTTATCAAATCTGGACACTTGGTTCAGTTGTGACTGGGTGGGATGGAGGACTGACCCACTGTGATCCTGTACAGGGATCAGACCTGGGTTTGATTCATGGTAGTCGTACCTGTCTGTGTCCTTGGATAAGACACTTCATCTGCATCCTCTGCACCCAGCTGGAAATGGGTACTGGTTTTGGCTGGAGAACTATCCTGCTGCAGACTGACATCCTGTCCCGGATGAGTCGTAGACTCTCACCCACGTCACACTACAGAATGCAGGGATAAGCACTGGCACCCGTGGGTTTCTGGGGCTTGGTAGGAAGGGTAAAAACTTGAGAGGTGAACCCGCCTAGGACAACATGCTATGGGAGACACCTGGACAGTTTTTCCACAGTACACCCCGACACTGAGCTGGGTCCCCTCTCATGGACCCTGCTCTTGTGGACCCTGCTCTTGTGAAGCGCCTTGAGACGAGCCGTGTTCTGATTTGACGTTATACAAATAAAATGATTGACATATTTGTCTTGTAGACGAGAGTCATCATTTGTTTAGAACTTTAAAAATAAGTAAACAAATCACACCATGAATAGGACATGAGTGCACAACAGAGTGCACAACAGAGGACGCAAGTGCGTGACAGAGTGCACAACAGAGGACGCGAGTGCGCAACAGAGTGCACAACAGAGGACGCGAGTGCGCAACAGAGTGCACAATAGAGGATGCGAGTGCGCAACAGAGTGCACAATAGAGGATGCGAGTGCGCAACAGAGTGCACAACAGAGGATGAGAGTGCGCAACAGAGTGCACAACAGAGGACGCGAGTGAGCAACAGAGGACGCGAGTGCGCAACAGAGTGCACAACAGAGGATGAGAGTGCACAACAGAGGACGCGAGTGTACAACAGAGTGCACAACAGAGAAAGTGAGCGCTAAACGGAGTGCACTGTGCCATTGGCTGAACTAATTATTACTATTTATAACAAATGTGATTTTTTTTTTCCCCATATGTCCCTCCTGAGTATACAGTAAGTCACAGGACCTTCCAAACTGGTAAAAAAAAACCAAAACAAACAACAACAACAACAACAACAAAAAAAAACAAATAAATAAAATGGGAGCTGATTGTCTAGTGGTTAAGAGGATCCTCGGTTCAAATCCCAGCCTGACCAGAAAATCACTAAGGGTCTTTAATCCCCAAGTTGCTCTTAGTGTGTAGTGAGGGCCTTGTATGGCAGCACCCTGACATCAATGTGTGAATGGGTGAATGTGAGGCATAATTGTAAAGCACTTTGAGTGTCTAATGCAGATGAAAAAGCTCTATATAAATGCAGTCCACTTAAAATGCGATTTACACTCAGGAAAATACGGTTAGTGAAGGTAGAAGTAAACATGTTGAAAATGGTTCAGTGCCTCAGTGCTAACTAGTTCATAAAAATAAAAGTCGACCTAATCCGGGTCTGAGTTCTGCTCTGTCTGATCTTACTGGAGGACAGAACCACAGTTCTGTAAATCTACAGTCTGGAGGTGTTCAGTAGTTACTCCGTCTGCTCTTTGCTCATGCAGACTGTCAGGATTGAGAACACAAATTTTTGGATCACATTTATTACTTATCACAAGAGAAGGCAAGGGGGTGCCAAACCAGCCCAGTCACATGCTTTATTTCTTGCCCCCGACACAAAAAGACACAAGTTTTTGTAATCCTCCCCCATCTCCTAACCCTAACCATAACCCCCCCAAGACCCCTGTCACAAAATGAATCTGTGCTCCCGTCACAAAAAGCACCCTATTTTTCTGCCTCGTCATGAACCAATAGATTAATGTACTTTTCGTAATGCCGCCACAAACTGCCGTTAGACTGGGTTGTGCCAAACACCACTCATCACCCCCCCCCCCCCCAAAAAAAACAAAAAACAAAACAAAACAGAAAAAGTGAAGAGAAACTAAATTGTGACTGGCAATGGAATAATGCAGTCTGCCACCTCACCAACAGGTGGCTCTAAATTCTACACATTGTAACTTTAAACTTTTAGGTCAATTAGTGGAAATTCAGGTCAAATGTCAAAATTGTTAAAGAGGCAAATAAAGGTGGTTATTTTTGTTATTCTAGAATTTGGGTCTGGACTCAGATGCAGGTCATCTTGAAAGAGGACTGAGTAACAGTGATCTCTGACAATCTCAAAACATTTCAAGTCCCACTCATGACATAAACAGGCTATAATGCACAAAACGGTTCAATTTCTCAACGGTAAAGAAATGATGTGAAAACACTCCAGAATCCTGGTCCGGACCAGATCCGGTTGCAGGTGGATTGAGACACAATGACGCTCCAGCGTGTGTAAAAAATAATGTTTCTGAGTTATGAGCATTTTCTTTCTCACTCTCTCTTCAGTTTTCACCGCTCACCTAAAATCCCACAGACACACAATCACTGGAGGCCTATACGTGATCAAACCCCCAACCCAGATCAGTGGGCTGCATAATGAACCAGGCCTGCTGATGGTGGGGGAGCAGGGCAGAGGGAGGTCTCTCCGACGGCGGTTTGTACCGTTTTAACAGCTGTTTTGGCATTCAGCCAGTTTGAACCTTCTTCGCTCCGAGTTTAATGCAACTGCTAACTCTAGTGTCCTTGAGCAAGGTAACTTGACTGTAGCTCATTGCAGCTTCAAGACATTTGTGTGCATAAGTGTTTCCTGCACATGGAGCATAAACATCTAAAATGCAGGTGAAGGTGTTAATCCTTAGTATCCAGACTGTGCAGACAATAACTCAAAAACAATCAATGTTATCATTTTTTAATTACATAATTAAAAAAAGCACCTGATGAGGTCAAACTGATCCATTTGTGGTTAACTCTGATACACCAGATCAACTGAAATAGGAACTTTGGTTTGCTGATGTGGCACCAGATAGACATGTCTGCCACCTGCTGGATGGTCAGTGAAAAATTACAAATAGCTGTGGTTCAATTTACTTATAGTTCGTCTGCCACCTGCCCAACTCGAAACACTGCTCAAGAACGTTTCAGGTTGTTGTACTGGAGTCCACATTTAATGGAAGACATGCTGAATAATGACACCTGCTGGACATTTCAGGAATGTACATCCAAATTACGACCCATATTTTAAGGCTACACTCAGCGCAGTCTGTCTGTGCATCAGCATGTATGTTGTATATTTTGTCATCTGCAACAAAACTACTTAGTAAAAGATCAAACATGAAAAATAATACATCAACCTCAGTTACACTGATTAGTTCTTTGCCAACATATAGATCTCCATAGATTCTGGAGTTATGAGATTACTATTTTATTATTTTTTAATAATTTTTATTTTTTTTGTATTTATTTGCAGTATTTTTTGTGGAATTGGAGCACTGGCTGGGATTGAATGCAAGTATTTGCTAACATCTTTTAGGGAGAGTGACTTAACTTTAAAACAATAAAAATAAAAAGTGAAGAGAAGTGTTTTTATTTTGCATTAGGTATAATGTTAGAACTGTTGATCCAAGAATGAGCAGTGAAAACCTTTTTAAGATGAAACACTTAAAAGCACTGAATAAACCTGAAACTTTGCATAAAAATACTCATATACATCTTTTTAAGTCTCTCGGCATCTCTAATCAGGACGGGGAAATTATTTAATAAGATGGAGCTGAGATAGGCTACGGTTCTGAAGTAATTATCAGTAATGATCTGCCACTGACTCCTCTATTTTTACCTGAGGATCAAAGCTCATCTCATCTCAGATCTACATCCTGTCACATTCATTACGACCCCACAAGGTCACATTCATCTCTGCCAGCAGCAGCTGTCCACGTGATGGCGCTTCATCCTTCAACACTCTGGGGACACACACACACACACATACACACAAACTCTGCATTCTTCCTTCAGTTTCAGCTACAGACAACAAAATGCAGTTTATGGTTTTGTTTGAATCTCTGGACCCCCCCCCCCCCCACACACACACACACACACGCCCCCCGTAGAGAAGCAAGCATTTGGAACCTTTGATCTTTCAGACTTTTAAAGAAAATGTTAAACATTAAATTTTTAAAGTAAAGAATTCAACCTTCACTACATTAAAATTTCTGAAGTAGTAAGACCCTTCGGCTGTTCCCTTATTTTCACAGCAGATCCAAGGTGGATCTGCATGTTGATTCGGCACAAGTTTTACACCGGATGCTCTTCCTGACACAACTCTACATTGCATGGAGAAAGGTGGCAGGGGTGGGGTTTGAACTGGGAACCTTCCACACTGAAACCAAGTGCATTTACCACTTGGCCACCACAGCCTGTATTAAGATTTCTAAAATGACAACCTTTAAATCCAGAGTGGAAATAATTAATTACAACGTGATATAAATTAAATAAAAATACAAAAACCAAAAGAATAGATGAGGAAAATTTAGTATAACAGTAAATCATCAGTTTTACAGCAACGTCAGACACATGAACATTTCCAAGTCCTTAAACATGTTGACTTTGTTTATGTCAATCATTAAGAAATACCAACGGTACGGTCCTGTATGGTAAATCTGTCTGGAGCAGGCAGCGCTCCAACACTCCTGAGGATTAATTTTTATGATGAACAAGTGCAGTGTTCGTAGTAGAACCAAAATGTTAATAAAACTCTAACCCAAATGTTTACCAAAAAAGTGAGTTTATGTTTTCTCAGAGGAACATACGAGGGGCGACTGAGATGTTTTGAGCCTAATCCAGAAAAAAAGTAGAGTTTGGTTCTTCATCTTTTGCATTCTGACAAACCAATATTTCTCAACATTGCACCGTGATTCAAAACTTCACACATTCTTACAAAATGCCACTTCTTCAGAATGCCAAAAGATGAAGAACCACGCTCTACTATTTCTGGGTCAGGCTCAAAACTTCTCAATTGGCCCTCATACATGTGTGCAGACTTAATATGTAGAATTTATTTATTAGAGTAAGAATAATAGCTAAAGACGATGGCATTTCAGTGACCAGTATAACCATCCTTCTTCTCAATAACTGCCTTCCATAATGAGCCTTCCATCCATGGAGTCCTTCAGGTTCTTCATCGGTTGATGGTCCATTTTTTCCACAGCAGCAAACTCAACCTTCCAGATGTTGTCCACAGAGGAGCATAGTTTGTGCTCACTGTAAATTCCATGTTTAAGAAGGACCCACAAGTTCTCAGTATGGTTTAAGTCAGGTGAGGAAAGGGGGCATGTCATCATGTTGTCATCTGCAAGGTCTTTGCTGGCGAACAAAGCCAATAACTCCATTAGTGGCCCAGCCATGAACCCATCCATCTGGTCCATCAAGAAGAGTTACCCTCATTTCATCAGTCCATAAAACCTTTGAAGAATCTTGACATTTCAGCTTGTGAGTCTTGTTCAGTGGTGGTCATTGTTTCAGTCTTCCGGACACTGGCCATGTCTCTGAGCACTGAACACCTTGGACTTCAAGACACTCCAGGCAGGTTGCAGTTCTGGAATATGGTTCCACTGCAAGATAACAGGTTCCTGGTAGCATCACATATAATTCTTCTCGTCTTTTGCAGTTAATCTGCATCTTTCACCACACTTTCCAAGTGACCCTGTTGACTATTTGCAACAAAACCTTTGATTGTTCAGTGATCTTACCTGAATAACATAACTAGCTCAAGAGTGTTACATCCCTCTGAAAGGTATTTTACAAATTTCTGACTTTTCATCTTCTATAAAATCTTTTTTTTTTTTGGTCCATTTTGCCTGAGGTAAAGAATTATTAGGCACACCTTGATATAGAATGAACTGAATTATTTGGCACGCTTTGATACAGGGTGTACCTAATAATTAGCCATGCCTTGACATAGGATGTACCTAATAATGAGGTACGCCTTGATATAAGGTGTACCTAATCAGGCAGGTCTTGATATAGTGCGTACCTAATAATTAGCCAGGTCTTGATATAGTGCGTACCTAATAATTAGCCACCCCTTGATATAAGGTGTACCTAATAAATAGGCACCCCTTGATATAAGGTGTATCTAATAATAAGGCACGCCTTGATATAAGGTGTATCTAATAATAAGGCACACTTTAATATAAGGTGTATCTAATAATAAGGCACACTTTAATATAAGGTGTATCTAATAATAAGGCACGCCTTGATATAAGGTGTATCTAATAATTAGGCACGCCTTGATATAAAGTGTATCTAATAATTAGGCACGCCTTGATATAAAGTGTATCTAATAATTAGGCACGCCTTGATATAAGGTGTATCTAATAATAAGGCACACTTTAATATAAGGTGTACCTAATAATTAGGCATGCCTTGATATAAGGTGTATCTAATAATTAGGCACAGCTTGATATAAGGTATACCTAATAATTAGGCACGCCTTGATATAAGGTGTTCCTAATAATTAGGCACGCCTTGATATAGTGTGCTAATACACTGTAGAGCCCACACCCTCCCTCATTACATAAATACACATGGCTTGAGAATGTTTAAATCCAATAAATATTCAGGAAAATATACCTAATAATTGTGCAGGCAGCGTACACAGGACAGGTCTGAAGGAGCTCTCGGCTTCTCTGGCTGTGATTGGAGAGACTGGACATAGTGCAACTTTGAATCTGCTGCTTTCTTTAAAAGAGGGTGTGACATTTCAGCTACAGTTTGCCAGAAGGCACATGGAAGACCTAAACTGAGATTTTATCTGTTTTTTCCCCAAACATTCCTTGAAAATGCACAACAAAACAAATGAGGAACGAATGGGAGGAAACTGGAGTCAACGTCTGTGACTGAACTGTAAGAAACCGCCTAAAGGAAATGGGATTTACATACAGAAAAGCTAAACGAAAGCCATCATTAACACCTAAACAGAAAAAAACAAGGTTACAATGGGCTAAGGAAAAGCAATCGTGGACTGTGGATGACTGGATGAAAGTCATATTCAGTAATGAATCTCGAATCTGCATTGGGCAAGGTGATGATGCTGGAACTTTTGTTTGGTGCCTTTCCAATGAGATTTATAAAGATGACTGCCTGAAGAGAACATGTAAATTTCCACAGTCATTGATGATATGGGGCTGCATGTCAGGTAAAGGCACTGGGGAGATGGCTGTCATTACATCATCAATAAATGCACAAGTTTACGTTGATATTTTAGACACTTTCTTATCCCATCAATTGAAAGGATGTTTGGGGATGATGAAATCATTTTTTCAAGATGATAATGCATCTTGCCATAAAGCAAAAACTGTGAAAACATTCCTTGCAAAAAGACACATAGGGTCAATGTCATGGCCTGCAAATAGTCCGGATCTTAATCCAATTGAAAATCTTTGGTGGAAGTTGAAGAAAATGGTCCATGACAAGGCTCCAACCTGCAAAGCTGATCTGACAACAGCAATCAGAGAAAGTTGGAGCCAGATTGATGAAGAGTACTGTTTGTCACTCATTAAGTCCATGCCTCAGAGACTGCAAGCTGTTATAAAAGCCAGAGGTGGTGCACAAAATACTAGTGATGTGTTGGAGCGTTCTTTTGTTTTTCATGATTCCATAATTTTTTCCTCAGAATTGAGTGATTCCATATTTTTTTTCCCTCTGCTTGGTCTAAAAAAGTAACCGTTACTGACTGCCACAATTTTTTTTCCTGATTTCTTATAGTGTTTCTTAAAACCAGAAAGTTGCCATTTGAAATGACTTTAGTTTTGTGTCATGTCTGTGATCTGCTTTTTTTCTGCAAAATTAAACAACTGGATGAACATCCTCCGAGGCCGGTGATTCCATAATTATTGCCAGGGGTTGTAATTACTCAGTTAAATTAACTGGGTCACACCAGTGGGTCTAATACAAAATTTATATATATATATATATATATATATATATATATATATATATATATATATATATATAAAAATTTTTTCAGGATTATGGGTTTAAATTATAAACTGTCGATTGCATGTTGTAATGTTTGAAATTATGTCGTGTTTGCGTTCACGTGTTGGATTTTTGTTCTGTGATAAAACGCAGCGCTGTATTTTCCTTTTCGGAGGGAAAAAGCAGCTTTTCACACCTCTTCCCTTAAACCCTGAAATCCTGCGCTCTTTTTGCGCGAACTCACACTTCTGCACGCATGTTTGCGGTTTTCGGCACGGCTTTTTCTCGTAACAGGAAGCTGCCAGCCGGCGGGGCGGAGGCGGACCTGTGTCCGCTCAGCGGCGCACTCTGCCCGGCAGGCGAGCCGCCGACACACCGCTGAGGACTGAAGCAAAAAATATACCGACATTAACACAAATTTCACATCTTATTTCACGTGTTACACACACAAGACTTTAAATAATATTATATATTACACAAACAAGATTTTAAAACCTGCTTCCTGTTTTACCCAAGAAAATGTATTTCACAAATAAGATTTTAACAAAACTGTATAACAGACTCAAATGTTTTAAAAAATTCCAATTAAAAAAAAGTATTAAAATGTTATACTGCAAACACAATACTTTTATACTGTTACACAAGATTTTTTTTAAAGAAAAATGTTACATATTACACAAATAAGAGTAAAAAAAAAAAAATCCTAACCCCAAAAAGAAAAGTTAATAAAATATAAAGATTTTTACATTAATGAATGTTACATAAAACAAGATTTAAACCTTACATAATTACCGAAACAGATTTAGAATGCTATATTTCAGTGTTAGACAGGATTTTAATCAAATGTATATTATACAAACAAGAGTTTAAAAAATACTATTTATTGTATAACTCAAATAAGACTATATTTCATATAATATAAAGATTTTTTACACTAATGTCTGTTACATAAGATTTAAACCTTATGTAATTAGCAAAGCATATGTTTAATACTATTTCATGTATTACCCAAAAAACATTTTTCTACTTTTCTACTCTTACAACCCCTGGCAAAAATTATGGAATCACCAGCCTCTGAGGATGTTCATTCAGTTGTTTAATTTTGTAGAAAAAAAGCAGATCACAGACATGACACAAAACTAAAGTCATTTCAAATGGCAACTTTCTGGCTTTAAGAAACACTATAAGAAATCAAGAAAAAAGAGATTGTGGCAGTCAGTAACGGTTACTTATTTAGACCAAGCAGAGGAAAAAAAATGGAATCACTCAATTCTGAGGAAAAAATTATGGAATCACCATGTAAACTTTCATCCCCAAAACTAACACCTGCATCATATCAGATCTGCTCTTTAGACAGGGTGATTTTTCCTCTGCTTGGTCTAAAAAGTAACCGTTACTGACTGCCACAATCTTTTTTTCTTGATTTCTTATAGTGTTTCTTAAAGCCAGAAAGTTGCCATTTGAAATGACTTTAGTTTTGTGTCATGTCTGTGATCTGCTTTTTTTCTACAAAATTAAACAACTGAATGAACATCCTCTGAGGCCCGGTGATTCCATAATTTTTGCCAGGGGTTGTATATGTATAATCCAAACAATAACTTCACTCTGTTTCAGCAATTATGATTATGACTCCAGTGTGATGGTCCTATATGTTCATGTAAGCAAGATTTGTGACTGCAGCTACAAACTCAAGCATTCAATGAGATTCTATTGTGCAAAAATCAAATGTAAACTACTGTGCAAAACCCTTTTTTGTAGCACTAAATTTATATATATGTATGTTAAAGATATAGCAAAATTAACCCCGGGGATGGCCGGGTGTCCTATCCAGGGTGTCGCCCGCCTCATGCACCCCCTATGACTGGCTGCCCACCGTAGCCTTTGATTGGAGTAAACAGGTGTAGAAAATGAATGAATAAATGGCAAAACAATACAAAACTTTTAAATAAATTATGATGTAGCACCAAACGTTAAAGACTAAACCACACGTGTGTTGCGTGACCCTTAAGCCACATTTTTTAACAAGACCATCATTATTCATTGATCATTAAACTGTTTGCGCTTTTTGTGGACTTGTGCAATAAACTATAAACCTACAAAATAATCACATTTTATTCCTCTGATCAGTTCTGTTACTTTTGTTTATAACAAACGTATCATTTAGAAACATGAAATTGTTGTTTTAACAGACATGGAAATTCAGAAAATACACCACAAATACTTAATATGTGTTTTACTGTGTCCCTTATTGGCGAGTTCAGACTATCCTGACCTGTCATCCGCTTCATTGGTGGTTTTGGGTTTCAGATGTAGGGTTTTTTTTTTTTTGTGTGTAGGTGAGTTTGAGCTGGAGGGCGGAGGGTGTACCGGGGAATGACTGACGACTGTCAGCAAGCAGAAGAATACGAGCTGTCGCAGAATGAAGAGGGATGATGCTGAATCCTGCAGCACCATTATCCCGGCCCGGGGAGGCCTGTGGGGGGCAGGCACGCATTAGAGTCGCAGCTCAGAACCCTGGGAACGTCCTCAGCTGTTCCTCTGCCTCTAAACACCTCAGTGTGCCGGATCTGGTTCCACTTGGCACCGGGTCGGGGCCCCTGGCAGCTGACTGCAGGTTTGCGGCCTGTGATGATTTACGCTGCGTTACAGCGCGCTGACCTCATTGCAGCTCGCAGCTTTATAGCTCGAGTCTCTTTGAGGCTGGAGGTCTAATTAAATCATTTAAATGAATTACCAAACATATGCTGAACGCCAAACTCCTGTTTTATGGTTTCTGAGCTGCACTGATTTTACTTGACGTGAGGCCAAAACGTCTAAAAGTGGATGGAAACACGTCACATCCCAGTTCACTTCCGGCTGTGAATAATATATATATATATATATATAAAAAAAAACAACAAAAAAACAAAACAAAAACTAGAATGTAAGTGAATCAAAGTGTTTGATTTAAAAGTGAAATAAAGTGAACTCGCCCTGTGACAGACTGGCTTCCTGTCCTGGATGTACCCCGCCTTCCGCCCTATGACTGCTGGGATAGGCTCCAGCCCCCCGCGACCCTTAATTGGACTAAGCGGTAGAAGATGAATGAATAAAGTGAATTCAACCCAAACCCAAAACACTAAAAAGTCCCAGCATGCATGAGATGACACGAGCGGAGCGCCGCGAGGCGAGGCTCGCTCTATGGTAGACGAAGGCACAAACCGGAAATGACAAAAAATTTCCGCAGTGGGGAAAAAGCCACAAACTGTTGTCGTAAAAAGCCGTTAAAAGCCACAAACCAACGGTAGACGAACATAAACATTATAAAGAAGAATAGACGCGCCATTGGAAGCTGAAAGGTTTTAGCTATGCTCATGCTCCACCGAAGCATTTACTCAAAAAAAAAAAGTCTGAAGGACCTAAATGACATGGTGAGATCAAAAGTTTCGCTTGTCATAGCCGCGACATATACGCAGTCTTCCCTGTAATAATCCCAGACACATCCAGCAGGTGGCAGACTGATCTACGCTAATCTATAGTAATATTAAGCAATACAAATTGTGTACATCAAGGCAGAGATATTTCTTAACTAGATTAAGAAAATATAACATTTCTTTTTCTTTTTTTTTAGCATCAAGAACATTGAATTTGGAACCAGCTTTCAGTCGCCTCCAAAATTTCTATCGTCTCCAGTCATAAAATTTGATCTAATCATAAACTTTGGTGAAAGCTTCTTAAATATGATGACTTTCTCCTTTTTCTCTTGAATTTTTTCAGTGTTTTGAGGTTTTAATTTGCTGGCTTCAGCTAAAGATGAAACAGTCGTTTAATTAAAATTTTTTTAAAAATTGGTTCAACTAAGCAGTCGATGGACATCGTGACCGCTCGCACTCCTGCACACAATTTCCCTGAAACATTTGAGAAGTTTGAGTGTGAGAGGAGCACAAACAGAAGAACATTCCTCTGGAGGCCTCCTGCTGACCTCCCTGATGGTCTCACCACATCTGGAGTCAGGCACCTGGTCGGCCACCACACAGGGGTCCTCAATCAGCTGCTAAGCCCCGCCTCCCACCCCTGGAGGGGGGAGGGTGATCAATGATGGACCTGTATGAGTGTGTGGTGGGGGGACGGAGCAAAGATAGCTTATAAAAGAGGAAGTCCTGGGTGGTGGAGGTGGGTGAGGCCTCTTTAAACAGACTGGCTTTGATTGACAGGCCTGATAGTTAGTGTGTGTGTGTGTGTGTATGTGGCGGGGGTGGGGGGGGTGGGGTGTGTGGTGGAAGCAAGAGACCAGTGGAGGGTTGTATTGTTGAACAGGGAGGGGGGGGGGTGATGGAAGGTTGAAAACTCCTGGGGGGGTATTTGGGGGGTCGGGGTGGTGTTGGGGGGGGGGGGGTGCAGGAGGAAAGTGAGCTTTTAATTAGTGGTCCAGAAGCAGATGTAGCAGATTGGTGCCCTGCTCCTGCTCCTCCTCCTCCTGTTGCAACTCCTCAGTGTCTGACAGCAGCTGGAAGTCATCAGCTTTGGGGTGCAGGGGGTGCTGAGGGTGAGGTGCACAGTTGAAGCACGCCGTTTAAATTTAAAGGCGTTCACCTTCTATAAGCACATTGGCTTGATATTCATTTCATCTCCCACGTGTTTCTGAAAATCCAATCTGTCACGATGTCGGTTGTAAGATCATCGCTCTGATGGCGCAGATTTAACGCCGCGTTGACTGTCAGCTGTTGTTAAATCTAACACACCAGCAGAGGAGAGCCGAGGTCACGTGACCCCTGAACAGGTCCTGGATAGATTGTAGTGAACGTTTCTGGATATTTTCTCAGCGGTTATCTTGTTTTCAACCTTTAGGACTTTGACACTGCAAGACAGTGTGGTCAAGAAGGGTGGGGAAAACAGAAATCTAGTTTGGCATTGGCTCCAAGAGGAGAGCAGGACCCAGATAAGGATCCAAATTAATACTGCATTTATGGCTTTTACAGCTACAAACGTAAAGTATTCTCAAAATAAAATCCCATTATTTGTCCACCTCACTGGACGAACAGCGTTCTAGTTCAGTTAGAACTGAACTTCGTTTTAATATATATAAAAAAAATAAAAAAAAAAATTTCAAATAGTCATTATGGGGTATTGTGTGTAGAATTTTGAAGGAAAACAAAAGAATTTCATCCAATTTGGAATAAGGCTGCAACATAAAATGTGGAAAAGCAATACACTGTACAACTGGAAATAAAGTTGAACTAGCTCAAACATTTTAATGATTAAGTCATTTATCACAAGATTTTGAAACATTCTCTGTTTTATGACGATCAATTCTACAAAGTTTTTCCTGGTTTGAAATTTTTAACTGCTTCTCACAACTGAGAAAAGCAGTTCACCGTATTTTCAGAGTATACGTCACACCCTGTTAAAAATGCCTCGAAGAGGAAACCCACATACAGTGCCTGTTTTTCTCACAAAACCCCATAATGACAACATCAAAGTTTTATTTTTCTAATTTTTGCAAAAACATTAAAAATAAAAAACTAAGAAATCACATGTACATAAGTATTTACAACCTTTGCTCAATACTTTGTTGATGCACCTTTGACAGCAATTACAGGCTCAAGTCTTCTTGAATATGATGCCACAAGCTTGGTGCACCTATCTTGGGCAGTTGGTCTATTCCTCTTTGCAGCACCTTTCAAGCTCCATCAGGTTGGATGGGGAGCGTCGGTGCACAGCCATTTCAGATCTCTCCAAAGATGTTCAATCAGATTCAGGTCTGGGCTCTGGCTGGGCCACTCAAGGACATTCACAGAGTTGTCCCAAAGCCACTCCTTGATATCTTGGCTGTGTGTTAGGGTCATTGTCCTGCTGAAAGATGAACTGTCACCCCAGTCTGAGGTCAAGAGCGCTCTGGAGCAGGTTTTCATCCAGGATGTCTCTGTACATTGCTGCATTCATCTTTCTCTCAATCCTGACTAGTCTCCCAGTTCCTAATGCTGAAAAAACATCCCCACAGCATGATGCTGCCACCATGCTTCACTGTAGGGATGGTGCCTGGTTTCCTCCAAACATGACGACTGACATTCACACCAAAGAGTTCAATCTTTGCCATCAGAAATATGGATGATGGAAGCCACTGTGCTCATTAGGATCTTCAAAGCAGCAAAAATGTTTCTGTTCCTTTCTCCAGATTTGTGCCTCGAGACAATCCTGCCTCAGAGGTCAATTCAATTCCTTTGACTTCATGCTTGGTTTGTGCTCTGATGTTCACTGTCAACTGTGGGACCTTATATGTAGACAGGTGTGTCTTTCCAAATCATGTCCAATCAACTGAATTTACCGCAGGTGGACTTAATTAAGCTGTAGAAACATCTCAAGGTGATGATGCACCTGAGCTCAATTTTGAACTTCATGACAAAGGCTGTGAATACTTATGTATATGCGATTTCTTAGTTTTTTTTATTACTAATTTTAATGAATTTAAAAAAAAAATCTTAAAAGAATATATCATTATGGGGTGCTGTGTGTAGAATTTTGAGGGGGAAAAATGAATTTACAGTATTTTGGAATAAGCTGTAACATAAAATGTGGGAGAAGTGAAGCACTGTGAATACTTTCTGGATACATTCTGGACAAGTTATCCCGGAGTATAAAACACTGCTTTTTTTTTGTGTTTTCAGCTCTTTGAGATGTTTGTGCATTTTTGTTGTGTACTGTTTACTATGAGAGCACCAATGCCCAGCATGCAGTCATTACCTCCATGATCTAAATGGCTTGCACAGCCATCTTTGGACAAATGCAACATCACCTGCCAGGAAGTCTTGGTCATCAATGTGAAGAATGAATGAACGTGATGGGCATTTACTGTTTTTATGTTTAGTGTTTTTTATTCCTATGAATAGCCATTCTAATTATTTTTAATACCAAATGTGCAATTTTTTGTTATACAATTCACACTGGAATTTAAGTCGCAGGATCCCAAAAGAAAAAAAAGAAGCACTCTGAAAAACACAGGTAAGTGGCAACAATTTGACATTATTTCCATAATCTTACCACATGACACACAATCAGAAAGAGGTGGGATAATAAATTATACACAGCAAACACGTACTTGTATTAATCACACAAAATGTAAGCTGCATAAATAAAAGTATTTATTAGTAACCTTTAATATTATAATCATTAATAATATAGCTGACAAAGCTAACACTTGTAGCACCAAATGCCACTATAATCAAACATTTACTCCAGTCAAATGGATGCAAATGTTTATATTCTTGACAAGCTTATCTAACAAAGAAAATAATATAAATTGCAGATTTTGTAAAAATAAACCTTGCATGGCTTTAAAGAATAAATACATAAATGAGCACTGGTAAATTTCCCCACAGTGTTTCTTTATTTTGTTTTGAAATACAATGTCAGAATTTTTAGCCTGTTATTTATTTTTATACAAAAATCGAAGAAATGTGCGCACAGATGAAAACACGGTGCCCAGAGTATAAAACAGCATCTCATCCAGAAAATGGTGCAAAACTTAAAAAAGAAACACCTCCCTGCACATATAAAAATAAATTAATACTTTCTGTCTCCAGTCATTGTCGACCTTTTTGTCTGGTCCTAAGAGTCTCTCTCACTCACACTCACACTCACACACACACACACACACACACACACACACACACACACACACACACACACACACACACACACACACACCATGAGGCTTCAATGGCTTTCCTTCACACCAGCACAGCCAATCACAATCACTTATTTACACCAACGGCCAACCACAAATGTTTCTGTACATTTAACGAGGTAAAAACTGCCACCAGGCAGCTATGTACAGGCCACGCTCCCAGCCGCCAAATATCAAGCCTAGCTTTCAAACAGAGTTAATGTCTTTAAAAAGGTTTACAGCAAGTTTAGACTGATTAGGTGAGGAAAAAAAAAATCACGCAGTAGTATAAAAAACAAAAAGATGTTAAATCTGAACATCAGCGGGATGTAAAACGGAGCCCCTGATGCCCCTTAGACCAACCCCAAATAATAATAATAATTAAAAAAACTATACAGTTGGCTTTGATATGCGAGAACGCAGCAGAACATGATTTCCTGGTTTTGTTAAAGAAACAGTAAGTGTTTATTAATATGTTGCCTTAGCAACGCAGCTTAATTACCAGTAGCGTCGTGAGAACTGAACTGAAAGACAGCGACTCTGGCGAGAGGAGGATAAGCCCCGCCTTCCCCCGCGTGGCCTCAGGCACTTGGGTTTGGACCCTGCTTTGCCAGTCCTGGCTGGTGCGGGCCCGTAGGTCCTGATAGGCTGGTCCCGCCCGAGAGGTAGGTGCAGTAGGGGGCTCATTCAGGAAGAGGTGACCTTAACGGTGGCGCCGGCTCCGCGCCGGCTCAATTCTATGTTGTGGGGTTAATTTATTTATTTTTTGTCTTCGCTGACTGAACCCTCTGCACCGGAGAGGAGCCAGTCAAAGCAAGGCTTCTGCGGTGACGGAAGGAGGTGCCGTGGGAGCGACGCTAATGGAGGCGACAGTCAGAACACGCGGCTGATCCCACAAAACTTCCGCCTAACTTTTCCCGTCAGGACGAGACGTCAAAACATCTGCTGTTCTTAAAGGCTGAGTAATGCTTCTCCATCCACGTGCATGAGAACATGCATGCATAACTATGGACCTGTCAATGTGACAACGCAGAAATCCGAGTGGAACACCACATTCTCACCAAGTACAATGTAAAGTATTATTTGTTAAATGAATGTACAGATACTTTTTATTTGTACAAGTATTCTTAAACTAACAGTCTTGGCATTAAAAAAAATGGTTTTACTATACTCTTAATGTTGGCAAGTATACTAGCTGGTTTGCAAGGTGCAGTTACGACTGAGCTATGCTAGCTAACGGGATCACAAGTCAAACAAATATACTTCAAGGGAATATTTGTAAGATTCAGCCTTGTCTTACAACTGGAAACAACAGTATCAGTCTTTGGAACAAACAAAACTTAATCATTTGTAGATTAGCTGAGACAGCTAGCTAGTACACTAGCCACCTACAATTTCCACTCAATTTTTGAAGTGATTCTGCACTGATGTGAATTTCTTGTCAACATTCACCAACACAGACCTCAAATGTGAATAATCCACACCAGATTGTTCAAATATTTTTCACCACATTGGGCAAATACGCACTAATCTACAATATATCCTCTTGCAATATGTTACTGTGACCTTGATATTTTGCATAAAATCAGTTGTGTAACTTGATAATTTATTTTATTTAATAAAGCAGAAGAGGCATCTCAGTTTTATTTTAAATAGGAACATTTCAAAACCTGATTTCTGGTAGTAATATATCAACACTGTAATTGTGTGCAACTTTAGCTTTTCTTCAGAACTGCCGTTTTAATGTGCAGCACTGAAAGGATGGAGATGAATTTGAAATTTGGCCAATTATATCCCAACATTTTGTTGGGATTTGGAAGGACTCCACGTCAACATGTCTTAGCATTGCCGGTTTTCATTTATTCAACTTATTCCTCGTGTCGAGACATTGATCTGTTCCGATAAAGAAGCATAAAACAGCCTTTAAGTCCTGCCGTAGAGAAACATTATCTGTCATTTGTGGATTTTTTTTTGTTGATTTGTCGTTTAGGACTGCAGTTGCGCGTTAGCTTGTGTGCTAACTGAGTGCTAAACTCTGGAAAGAGCAGAGCAACCGGACCGAGACTGACGGGAGTGCAACAGAAAAACAACTAAATGTATCATCAAAAGGGAAGAGAAACCACACACCGAGAAATGTAGAACAACAAAAGTGAGAGAACAGGTCGGAAAATACTGAGACATTAATGAAAAGCTTGCTGAGACGTCAACTTGTTGGTCAACTCTCACGCTAAGAGAATGGACATGATCATGTGATCTAATGCTGCATATAAAACACGCTCATGTATGTCAACCGGAAGGTGCAGAGTTACATGTAACATTCTACTGTATGCTAGCTAGGCTAACTGCTAATGCTAGCCCACTGCAGCCACTTTAAGGATCAACAGTAAATTTAATGCATAGATAGTAGAATGGGCGGGGCTGAGACACAGACTAATTTTGACGGGACCTGACAGCTAAAACATGGAGCTAATCATCGAACATAAATATCCAGCATCGGAACTACAAGATCACTAACCAAAAAAAAAAAATAAATAAAATAAAAATAAAATAAAAACATGGGGGTGTGACTGTCTGAATGATCAAGTGTAATATGACTCAAAAATATGCTAAAAAATGAACAGAATAAGCTATATGCTAACTAGCCTAGCTAGCTCGATAACTGAACAAGCTATAACAAAAGGACTCTGCTAGCTAGTTTGCTACACAATTAATAAAGATCATGGCTACAGATATGAGACATTTCTTCCCAGCATTAGCACCAACATACTGCAGTACTAGTACTACTAACCGAGTAGGACCAAGCAGTGATTAACTGTATCGTATCCATCTTTTCATAACCTGTGTCTGTGATGCACCTGATCTTGTGGGAATTTCGCCGTGTCACATACAAATCCTGTCAAAATTCAAAATGACTAAACAAATTACACAAAAACAGCAACAATTTTACATTGTTAGTATCTCATGAAAACAGCAGTACCTGTAATATACTGTTAATCAGAGCACGGCACCACTGGGTTCTGTTGTAGCAGCTCAGAGCGTCAGACCTTCACGCGCTCAGTATGACCGCTGAGTCTCACATCTGTAGCCGCAAGAATAAATTAGCAATTAAGAGGAAAAAATGCTAACAGAACAGTCAAATAAACTGTAGCTGCTTTTCTTGCAGCTGAAATCTACATCAAACTGTTTTTGTAACAGTTTGTACTTTGGTACGCCAAAATTTGAGTTTTGACTCAGTCTGATATGATACGGTTAGCTAATATGACAGCCGCTGACGTTTTGCACAGCCTTTACGCCGCCTCCTCGGCAGTAACGTGACAATTTGAGATGAACCGCTGCCACAAATAAATTAGGTTTTCTACACGAAATTCATTGCAAATTTCTTTGAAATGAAATGTTGATGGTTAAAACACTGGTGTAAGCACAGCCTTATTGTGTTTAACGTGCTTAAAGCTCTGAATGTGGAGCAGCAGCAGCGTTAGCGTCGTGAACAAAGTCAGAGGTCATACAATGGAACTCCGTTGGGCTCTATGTCAATAAATATGTTTTTGATTGTATTAGTGATGATTTTTATGGTCGTCTACAAATTTTACTTAAAGGAAAAAAATAATAATAAAAAGCTGGAATTTCCGCAACACTTCCTGCTTCATTTCTCTTTTGTGTGATTCGTGTCCGTTATGGTTGCCTTCCCGTTCGCTGCTCATCGTTCTCGTCACCGCGCCGCTAAGTTGCCCAACACGGTGATCGCTTCAAAAACTCTGCATATTTGTTTAGAGAACACAGAGGGCTGCCTGCCGTCATGTCTTCTCCTGCCCGGCGACACCCATGGCCTTCTCGGCGAGCCGTGGCTTCTGGGCTCCCGGGGAGGCGTGAGTGTCGGTGTGTGCGTGCTGGAGCGCCAGGAAAGGGTTGGTGGTGATGGTGCCTTGGCTCTGGGCGGCGGCGGTGGGCAGCAGGTTGCCGATGGGAAGCTGAGGGGAGGAGAGTGAGTTGGAGGAGATCTGAGCAGAGGAGGAGAACGAGTGCAGCTGCTGCAGGTCCTGCTGCTGCTGCATCAGCTGGTAGAACAACACCTGCTGCTGCTCCTACAGGAGGAGGAGGTGAGGAGAACAGACATGGAGACAGAGATGAAGCCACCAGGAAGAACGATGAAAACCCAGAGAGTTCAGAGGTCAAAGCAGCAACATTGACAAGTGCAGAGGAGGACAAGCAGAGGATAAAAGAGAGGCGAAAAATAATAATTAATACAGAAATATAACGGAGTCAAATGTGAATTATTCAAACATAGGCGGCAGAAGGAAATTTTACAAGGGGGATGAAGTGATCTGCTAATATAGGGTCTGATAATCGAGGATGATTTAAATGGTGCATTCTCAGGATTTTTGATACTTTGAATGTCAATTTTCCTTTATTTCTGATTTGTGTGGTTCGTTTAATATTAAAATATATAATACTACTTCATACATATATAATACTACTTCATTTGTTGCTTTATACTCAAATTATTTTTTTTCCACTGCCCCGTAAGAAAGGTAGTCGTCCTCAACCTGCATATTTTAAATATGAGTTCAAATATTTTCCCAGTGTTTATTTCACATAATGTGTAATTTATTATTGTAGGCAATAAATTTTTATTCACGTTACAATTTAAGTAAAAAAAAAAAAAAGTATATGCTCAAGTATAACTATTTACAAATCAACAGAATAAAGTAACATTTTATCAATTATTCACAGTTGCATTTTGTTGTCTCCTAGCTAGGCTAACTGCTAATGCTAACCCACTGCTCTATAACAGGTACAGTGTTCGCGTCTTTCCACAGAATTTTAGTCCTTTAACAGTTTGCTGCGTATTAGGAAATCTATTTACACTTTTATGAATATGCATTAAGTATGCTATCATTTTTTTGCCGTTAACTCATATCCATGTGGAAAAAATGATGAGTAAAATTGAAGGTTGCTCTTCTGCAATGGTTACACAAGCTGTTGACTAGTTCAGTGGTAAGTGGAAATCGCTGGTTCACAGCCCGGTCCAACATTTCATTATTTTATTCCCAAACCAGGCGCGTAACACATAACTTTATCCTGGTTTGTCTTCTTACAGCCAACGCATGAAAGTTCTAAAACTGAAGTCTAAAAAGTCCGACATGGGGAACGGACCCCACACGCTGTTGGACATTTTAAAAATCTATTTTAATGTCTCCATATGTCAGCGACAGAGTCTGACCCTCGGGCCAAATGGGATTAATGGTGCTTGTTCTTTTCCCTGTTTGCTGGTTTTAGCAGGTTCTTTAATTCAACATTTTTACATTCAAACAGTGAAAGTTGCTCTTCTGTCTCCAGACTGGACACCTGTGACGTGGGCAGGGCCCATAGCCTTATTTGGTGTTTTTTCTTGTTATCTGCACTAATTCACTCTTCTTGAGAACATGCTCTGATTTACACACAGGAACGACTCACTGTGTTTACAAATTTATCTGGATTTACAAGTTTTTTTCCTGAATCTTCTGTGGCACCAAATTAAAAATGAGAACTTTGAGACGTTTCCTAAAATATCTGTTCTATGAAAAGTGGAATTACTTTATTGCTGCTCGACTTTCTCTGGAAGCAGTATTAGTTCTACAAGGTTTGCAGTAGTTCACTGAACAATTAACTGCACAACAAAATCCAGTTGTGCATTTTAAGAAACGGCTACCGGCACAGAATTGGGCTGAAACGTGGAAGAAGCCAGTGTGGCCCCTTAAGGAGGTGATATCAGTGTTTCGTACCGCTGAAGGCTGTGAGCTCAGCAGCTGCTGGAGCTGATGTTGCTGCAGGAGGAGTCTCTGCTGCTCCGTCAGCAGGCCGAGCCGCGCGGCACTGCAGAGACAAAACACAGTCACTACAGCAACTTCAGGGAAGGTTCTGGAACTGTGCATGCGACCTGCAACAAAAAACTAATCCAGCACACCCATCTGATGACTTGCTGCACAAAAATGATCAAATCTTTAATTCTTCTCAACTCAACACATTTCAAGAAGTAGAGGAGAAAGAAAAAGGCTGCAGGTTCAGACGCCCTGACGTCGTCCTCATGGGTTTTTCCTCAGGTACTCTGGATTGCAAAGACATGCAGACTAATCCCACATGGGCCCTGAGGTGTGACTCTAAGTATGAACGGCTGCCTGTCAGAGATTATTGCTCTCTGACTGGATTAAAGCTGCTGCGGGGGGGGTGTCTGCGTTTGACAGGAAGAGGCGGAGCAGCACTGGACAAAATTTGCAACAGCTGTTTGACCGGTCAGCTGTGCAATCGGGATTAGCTGCCCGGGTACCAATAATGGACTAAAAACCCAGCAACAAAAAAATGGACCATAACTATGAGGAAAAAGCTGAACAACATCCTCATGCAACATGATCCTTTCTGCCCCTTCAGTCAAAAAACCATGTGCTTACAACCAAGGGTCAAGAGGATTTGCTGAAGATGAAGCATCTTGTAGCCTACAAGTAGGTACAGAGAATTAAGAATAATGGATTAAATAAAAGTGATGGGACACACAGGATGCATGAATTCACATTATGACATGCATAAAAACAAAAGCACAAACATATAATTTAACGCTCATCAGACTGAACGAGGATGTGAAGCTGTTGAACGCACATCGTCTCACCTGTTCTTACTAGCTGCTGAGCTGGTACAATTCCAACACGTAAGCAAAAGGAAGCAAAGAAAGGAGGACTTCTTCAAATTCACGCTGAAAACCTGAACTGAGCATCTGAGGGTTTTTAGACGGGCAGCAGTCAGATGTACCTGTTCGAGACGGGTAGTGTGACGCCCGTCGTTGAGCCTGTAGTGTGTGCGTGAGGGCTGGCAGTGCCCACCGGCGTCTGGATCACTCCGTTCAGAGCCCCGACAATTCCCCCCATTCCCAGAGCGCTTCCTGCGCCAAGTGCGCCCATTAGCCCTGCCACACCTCCCAACCCGGCCGGCGCCACTCCTATGGTGGCAACGCCATTGACTTGTGGTGGGCTCTGAGAGACAGAGGGCGGGGTGGAGAGAGAGGAGGTGGAGCCACTGCCACATGACGCGCTGTCCTGAGAAACAAGAGCACAAACAGAGCGCCACATTCAGAATGACAATCATAATAACAATAATAAATAAACCTTACAACTACAACAATAAATAGAAAAGAAAAAAAACCCTGAACTTATATAAATAAGCATTAAACAAAGTCAACATTTGGAAAATTTGCGCTAACAGGCTCTGCGCTCTCATTTTGGTTTAAAGTGTAGGTGACATGTAATTTTTTTTGAGCATTTAAGACTAAAATTAAACAGTTTGAAATGTATCATTTCCTGGTGCACAGTTACTGAAGACAGAAATATTCTATTTTGAACTGCACGCCACTAAAAAACAGGAAATTTCCTGGTTGGTCCCAATATCGGCGAAGAAGGAAGTAATCACAGCGCCGGAACCATTATCTTAACAGCCCCATTAATTTATGGATTTTTACAGGTTACTGACAGCCTCGTTTCCACAGAGTGGTTCGAATCGGAGCTGCACCATGTTTTCCGTGTTAGAACGGTTATTCTCGCTGGCAGAATCCTTCTGACTGGCAGATGGAACACTTACAGTAGTGTTCAGAATAATAGTAGTGCTATGTAACTAAAAAGATTAATCCAGGTTTTGAGTATATTTCTTATTGTTACATGGGAAACAAGGTACCAGTAGATTCAGTAGATTCTCACAAATCCAACAAGACCAAGCATTCATGATATGCACACTCTTAAGGCTATGAAATTGGGCTATTAGTAAAAAAAAAAAAAAAAAAAAAAGTAGAAAAGGGGGTGTTCATAATAATAGTAGCATCTGCTGTTGACGCTACAAACTCAAAACTATTATGTTCAAACTGCTTTTTTAGCAATCCTGTGAACCACTAAACTAGTATTTAGTTGTATAACCACAGTTTTTCATGATTTCTTCACATCTGCGAGGCATTAATTTTGGTGGTTTGGAACCAAGATTTTGCTTGTTTACTAGTGTGCTTGGGGTCATTGTCTTGTTGAAACACCCATTTCAAGGGCATGTCCTCTTCAGCATAAAGCAACATGACCTCTTCAAGTATTTTGACATATCCAAACTGATCCATGATAACTGGTATGCGATATATAGGCCCAACACCATAGTAGGAGAAACATGCCCATATCATGATGCTTGCACCACCATGCTTCACTGTCTTCACTGTGAACTGTGGCTTGAATTCAGAGTTTGGGGGTCGTCTCACAAACTGTCTGCGGCCCTTGGACCCAAAAGAACAATTTTACTCTCATCAGTCCACAAAATATTCCTCCATTTCTCTTTAGGCCAGTTGATGTGTTCTTTGGCAAATTGTAACCTCTTCTGCACGTCTTTTATTTAACAGAGGGACTTTCCGGGGGATTCTTGCAAATAAATTAGCTTCACACAGGCGTCTTCTAACTGTCACAGCACTTACAGGTAACTCCAGACTGTCTTTGATCATCCTGGAGCTGATCAATGGGTGAGCCTTTGCCATTCTGGTTATTCTTCTATCCATTTTGTTGGTTATTTTCCATTTTCTTCCACATGTCTTTGGTTTTTTTTTTTTGTCCATTTTAAAGCATTGGAGATCATTGTAGATGAACAGCCTATAGTTTTTTGCACCTTCATATAAGTTTCCCCTCTCCAATCAACTTTTTAATCAAACTACGCTGTTCTTCTGAACAATGTCTTGAACGTCCCATTTTCCTCAGGCTTTCAAAGAGAAAAGCATGTTCAACAGGTGCTGGCTTCATCCTTAAATTGGGGACACCTGATTCACACCTGTTTGTTCCACAAAACTGACGAACTCACTGACTGAATGCCACACTACTATTATTGTGAACACCCCCTTTTCTATTTTTTTTTTTTTACTAATAGCCCAATTTCATAGCCTTAAGAGTGTGCATATCATGAATGCTTGGTCTTGTTGGATTTGTGAGAATCTACTGAATCTACTGGTACCTTGTTTCCCATGTAACAATAGGAAATATACTCAAAACCTGGATTAATCTTTTTAGTCACATAGCACTACTATTATTCTGAACACTACTGTATATTGACTAGCGCGTACGCTTCTCCTCTCGACACTGAGGCCAAACAGTATTTTCACATTATTTTATTGTTTTGTGGATCATGGGAATTTCGCTGCGTGCAGACTGAGACGTTGTAAGCACTTGAGGAACTGCGAGTCTTTTAACTTGCAGCGCAAAGCGGCTCGCAGTGGAACAAGAGGATCCATTCACAGGAGAGACTCGAACCATCAGCCGCAGACACAATGACCAGATTACACCTGCAGTTGACCGTGCCGGTCGCGGATCAGTGCAGCAGAGACTCAAACCATCATGGACTTTTCTTCAGCCAGGACAACAAATTAAACTATTTTCAGACGTCATTTTGTAAAGGTGGATAGGTTTTCAGGTGATCTCACTAACACGGACAGGTAAGACTATATATTATTTACTCCTTGTGTGAATGGTTTTAATATTTAATAATAACGTGTAACGCTACTAACGTACAGTACACTAACTATTCAAGAAGAAAACAATATTTATTTTAAAAATAGCTGATATTTTCAGTCTCTCATGACATTTTTCAGATTTGAATGTACTTGTTTTCAAAAAACATAAAAAATCCACTCCATCACTTTTTCACTGATGTCACAGATAGTAAAATCCTGAAATTGCCTGCATGATTACCTCCGCCGAGGAGGTTATGTTTTCGGTTGGGTTTGTTTATTTGTCTTTCTGACAGCAGCATAACTCAAAACGTTTTGAACAGATTTTGATGAAATTTTGTGGAGTGGTTGGAAATGACAAGAGGAACAAGTGATTAAATTTTAGTGGTGATCCGGATCACAATCCAGATCCCGATGCTAACGCGTTAGCATGTCTATGGCATTTTCAATGTTAAAAGTTAGCATTAAGCAGTTGCAGCTGTAATCACGTTCGGGTGCATTTGTTTTCAAACTGTAATATTTCTTATTTTTACCTCTGCCAAGGAGGTTGGAAATGACAAGAGAAACAAGTGATTAAATTTTAGTGGTGATCTGGAATCACGATCCGGATCCCGATGCTAACGCGTTAGCATGTCTATGGCATTTTCAATGTTAAAAGCTAGCATTAAGCAGTTGCAGCTGTCATCACGTTCGGGTGCATTTGTTTAAAATTGTAATATTTTTATTACCTCCGCCAAGGAGGTTATGTTTTCGGTCGCGTTTGTTTGTTTGTCAGCAGGATAACTCAAAAGGTTTTGAACGGATTTTGATGAAATTTTGTGGAGTGGTTGGAAATGACAAGAGGAACGAGTGATTAAATTTTAGTGGTGATCCGGATCACAATCCGGATCCCGATGCTAACGCGTTAGCATGTCTATGGCATTTTCAATGTTAAAAGCTAGCATTAAGCAGTTGCAGCTGTCATCACGTTCGGGTGCATTTGTTTTCAAATTGTAATATTTTTATTACCTCCGCCAAGGAGGCTATGTTTTCGGTCGCGTTTGTTTGTTTGTCTGTTTGTCAGCAGGATAACTCAAAAAGTTTTGAACGGATTTTGATGAAATTTTGTGGAGTGGTTGGAAATGACAAGAGGAACAAGTGATTAAATTTTAGTGGTGATCCGGATCACAATCCAGATCCCAATGCTAACGTGTTAGCATGTCTATGGCATTTTCAATGTTAAAAGTTAGCATTAAGCAGTTGCAGCTGTCATCACGTTCGGGTGCATTTGTTTTCAAATTGTAATATTTCTTAAATTTATTTTTGTTTATATATTAATAATCTAATGATTATTATATACAATTTTAGAGAAAGAGACAAAAAGAAATAGATCACTGTGCCAAGGAGGGAATCTCTTTAGGGTCAGTGACCCTATGGCCTTGTTTAGAGAATTTAGAGAATTCATATATTTGCAGTTTAGTTGAATAATAAATTGAATTTTGTCTTGTATTTGTTTTTGTCTATAAGCACATGCAATATTAATATCAGTGCTCAGATGACAGTAGTTTCTGGGAAAGGTGCAAGCTGCAGTAAACTGTGATGCCAAGCTCTAAGGATACATGCTATCCAGTCACAGCAGATGAAACTTTTTTTTACTACTGAGCAAACATCATTGTTAGACTTTTTTAGGTTCAAAGATTCCACGGCGTGTAGATGTTATGGCGTCAGTGACCCCATGGCCTTGGCGGAGGTTTGCACTCTCTGAGTGCTTCTAGTTTATTTTATAATCACCATCAATGTTGTCAGACTGAAGGTTTTCGTCTCCCTAACTGTGGTCTAAATAAGGCTCAAACCCATAAGGCTGTTTCCTCCACAACTTCTTCAGACACACGTTCAGACTGGACTTAAGGGGGGCGGGGGGGGGGAAGCTCCACACTAGAAAAAAATGAATAGACAGAAAACAGCTTGTCCTCCACTGTGTTTGCAATCGATTTAACCTTGAATCAGCAGGTTCCGTTCTGGTGATGACGTAGCAACAATATGGCTGCAGCTGAGGACTGAAATAGAGCGCAGTCTTCAGACAGCTGTTGTTTATCCTTCACCCGCGCACTTATCAACTTTTATTGTTCAGGATTTTTAAAAGATACATTTAATCGTTTTTAGTGATTATTTGTGCACATTTTTTGGTGTCACTTACACTTTAAAACACAAAGGTTCCCACACCAGAGCTGCAGAGTTCGACTTTGAAACAAGTCCATTTGGATATATTCTTCAGAGGTTGCTTGGGAAATTAAACGGACTAGCGTATTGCCCGTGGGGATCCATGGGCTCTAGATTGGGTTGTGTTTATAAAATAGGTAGATGACATTTGTCAAGGGTGGTAATAAATTATGCAAAGTTTCTATAATGATTTGGAATGGCGTGTGAGTCCAGAATTTAATTATCAACGTCCATTGTTCACCGTTGTTACGTAATGTCTCTAATTTCTCCTATCAACATTCTGATTTCGCAGCGTCCATCCTTGACCCAAAATACATAAACACACCATATGGAAAATGTCAGCTCTCCCCAGTTTTTCTGTGATCAAAGCCATACACACGTGCGCACACATACATGCACACAGAGGCCACTTGGCTTTTAATATACAGATTAGCCTCAAGGAACATGCTAGTTTTCACTTCACCTTGTTCCTTTGTGTGGCCAACAGACTGCACCTGGAGGAGCGGCCTCTGCTCGTGGTTGAGCAGTGGTTTAAGTCAAGACCATCAATGCTAGAAGAGCCGCCCTCATTAGCACTGGAGGTGAGATGATAGTTGCTGAAACAGCAGTGCCCGCTAACAACTCAACTCCGATAATAGAGGCAGTAGCAATGCTACCATTTAAAATGCTTCTTTGACAACTACGTGGATATTTTTGTGATTAGTGACAAGGAAAGTCGGCAGACAAAGCTGGTCGGACATATCACTGCAACCGGTTCGGCATATCCACGTGCTGCTCCACTAAATGTCATCCTACTCTACTGAAACAACATTACAAGAGATTCTAGAAAAAATCCATGAAGCTATAATGTTTTTAAACAAGTAAACATTTTATTTTTGAGTCGCGTTTGACTGTTTGCACTGTGAGTGTCAGTAGTGTGATCAATCCGACTGTGTGGTGATCAGGTGATAGATGTTTGTTGTTACCTGAGCTGCACCTGGTAGAGATGAGTCGGTGGCTCCCTTCACATCTACAACACAGACAGACAGATTCAGACTCCGTGTGTTTACATGTAAAAGTACCAGCAAGCCTCATGCCAAGTGATATTTTGTGGGTTTAAAGATCTGATTTGTGGCTGTTCTGTGCTCTTTGTGTTGATCTCCGAAATGAAGTTTGTCTATTCTGGTCCTGGCTCTGCCCCATAACTGGTGATATCAGACAGAATTCATCACATTACAGCTGAAGGACTGATTATTTATTTTTGCTACTGCGGTGTCCTGTTGCTGGAATGCAAATCATGAACACAAACACCTGATTACAGTCTGATGAAGCTTCATAATATGTAGGACTGCGCAGAAGATGATAACCACTAGCAAAGCGCAGATCAGGGCTTTTTGTTTGTTTTTTTAATACAAACATCTGCGCCCACTTGACCCATCGTGAGAGCCAATCTGCACCACCCAAAACACAAAAACACACTGATTAACAACCAAACCTTGACACGACCCACCGCAGGAGAAAAGCCAATGGGTCTGTGTTGCGATGGAATCCATATAATTGAGGTAGAACATGGATTTGCACCGAAGACACCACAGAGAGGACAGAAAAACTCAAGAAACACCAGCAAAGCACTAGGGTTGGGTATTGAGAACCGGTTCTTTTCGGGTATCGTTAAGAAATGATTCGATCCACCAACATCAATAACCTTTTTGATTAACGATTCCCTTATCGGCCCTTCAGAACAGCCATTGTTTTTTGGGGTGTTTGTCGGGAAAATGATCATGTCTCCACATTGATTACAGAACCCCTGCAGGGCCTGTAATCACCCGTTTCTCTAGCGCAGCTCTTCTTTGAAGCTTGAAGCAATGAAGCATTAATCCGACCCGCTGCTTTGTTGGTTTATCTTAATTTTTTCTCGCTAAAACCCTAAAGAGCATATGTCTGTGAGCAATATTTACCTTTATGTTAAACCGACCTGTTATGGTCTTCTGAAACAGTTGATAGATGTGTTTTATAACTTATAAAGGGGATGTCTATGGCATGTTCAATGTTAAAGTTAGCATTAAGCTGTTCACATCTCAGTACATTTGTGTGCATTTGTTTTCTGTATAATAATTAATGGCTCAGTGCTTGTCGTGAAAGAGTCAAGTGTATTACAAATTGTAATATCTTTTAAATTTATTTTTGTTTATATAATCATAATAATAATAATAATAATAGCAACAATAATAATAATAGTAAAATAACTAACAATGCTACAATACAATTTTAGTGAAAGAAACAAAAAGAACCTGATTAAAAACACAACAGAAAATATAAAACCAACTAACAGTGAACATGAATAAATATAGAGACTGTGACTCTTACACCTGCACTTCATCCCTGTTTTATTTAAGTTTAATGACAGTTTGTTTTGGTCAAACCATATTTTCAGTTTGTTAATTTCTTCAGTGATTTCCTCCAGAACTATCTGCCAAGCTAGAAAACTGCTGCATCCTAGTAAGAGCAGAATACTACTGGAATGAATTTGAATAAGGAAAGTTGTTTTTTCTCACCAAAATGGATGCTGCACTCACTGCAGTTTATTGTCCGAAATAGTCCCAGATTGCATTTCAGAGCTTCTAGAATTCAAACATTTTTGTGCGGGTGGTGTTGGGGGTAATTTTGGGTTTCAGCTTTTTTTTTTTTTCACCACTTTCATCCCTGAATATGTCAATCGTGAGTCACTTTTGTGCAGATTAAAGTCACTAACTGGGACTCCTGTCTTGTTGCAAGATAGAAACTAGAATCGTCGTCCGTTCTGTTTGCACAGCTCCAAACGCTGCGCGGCTCTCTGCCAAGTCAAGTTAGAATGATAGAGTCCAGTTGGAGTTCATAACTTTCCAAATGTTGTAATACAAACAAACTGCAATCGATCAATACTGTTTTTTCCTCCCAAAATGAGATGTCCTGCGCTGATGCGCAGCAGCCAGCTGGGCTCAGCTCAGATGTACGGAGAGACTTTCATGCCAAAATGTCTGATAGGAAATGCTTTTGACAAAAACTACAGATTTTATTTATTTTTATTTTGTCCAGAGATCAAGGATCCAGTGACCAATTTAAAATGTTGTTGACATAGAAAACCTGTAAAGCTTACTTTTAGTACACAGAAAATTCACAAGAAGTATCGATAAGCAGAATCGATAATGGCATCGATAGATAAAATCTTATCAATACCCATCCCTACAAAGCACCAATGACAGAAGAATAAACCAAAGAAAACTGAGAAATATACTAAATAAAAGAACACTACTGGGTTCCACAAAAGATAGTAATAAAATAAAATGTGCAATGCACGTGAACAAAAACCATGACACTTAGGCCCTGTGTCCGTATAGCATATGTTTCTGACAAACTGTTCATCCCAGCAGTTTCAATGGTGGAAGAAGCCTGCGCATGGGATCTGTTTCAGCAACAATGAAAAGGTAGTGATGACCTAATCATGTACACCAATAAAAGTACTCACCCTCAGTAGGAACATATCATCTGTCCAATCTGCTATATAGATGAGCCTTTTCTTGGTCTCTTTTGACATACTGTTTGTGACATATCAGCTGACTGAAGACAGAAAGTTGCTAAATTGTGCTTGAACACAAAATGTCTTTGTCCAATTCTAAAACTTTCTTACATTGTAGAAGTGCTCCAGTTTATCCGTTCTAAAGTACAAACTTCTAAATGTTTACAAACTGAAGGATGAAGTAAACACCTTCCAAAAACGCTCAGTCCAGCCCTTCCTGACTCACGCTGGGATGCTGGCATAAAGGAGCTTTTATAATTCTTATGTGCCGCCTTCAGGATGAGATGAGCTGAAATTGTTGAAGGGGCACGTGTAGATGCGACCAATTTAATGAGTTCATAGTGCTGCGTTATAACTCCGACAAAAAAGCCACAAACTTGAAGGTTTCGATGTGGCGGAAGCCGTAAAACAAAGCGCCATGTTTCTTTACGTTCTTTTACCTTTGGCCACTTTTTATTGAGGCGACATAAAATTCTGACCCTGACAACTGGTTCACCTGCAGACTCTATTTCAGCACAGATCACTTTAGAGTGTGTTCGACGTGTAAGCGTACCGGACGGGGTCACGGTGGGCGTGAACGGCACAGACAGCTGAGCGCTGAGGAGCTGCAGTCTCTCTTTTTTCATGGTCAGAGTTTTGATCTGCTCCTCCAGTCTCCTGTTCTCCTCCTGCAGCTGGTGGAGTGACTTCAACATCCCCACCACTGGAACCAGAAGAGACACACACAATTTACACACACACACACACACACACACACACACACACACACACACACACACACACACACACACACACACACACACACACACACACACACACACACACACACACACACACATAAAACCTTATTTTTCTTCAAGACCTCACAGCTAACCCGCAAGCAACTGCTCAAGCAGGCAAACGTCACAGATTAGCTCCTGTGCTATCGGAGAGCATCAATCCTGGCGTGTACGATCCTTTTGGTTGGGGATCCAGTGTGGGTCTGCATGTTGATTTTGCAGGAGTTTGATACCAGATGTTCTTACTGACACAATTTTAGATGTACACAGAGATTACGGGATAAGTGGGCCTTGAACCGTGGACTGTCACAGTGTCAGGCAAGATGGTACAAGACCTGCACCCTCTCAGTCCTTTCTGGAACGCGTTTGAAACACGTTACACAGTTAGACAAGAAAGATGTTTTTAACTTTTAATTAAATACGTACTGTAAATGCTGTTTTTCTGACACACACATCATCAAGCATACGCATGGTGTGTCAGGACGTCTGATCCGCTAGGACTAAGTACCGGTAATTTTAACTATTTTGTGCATCATGAGATAATGTCATTGTGCAGCCAGGATCACCTGGTGTCTGTGGTAATGAGACGTTAATGCGCTGTGACATTTTAAACTTGTAGGGCAAAGACAGAGACAAGGTGGGGATTGGGAGGGTGGGGGTGGGGTGAGAGAAAAGGCTCCACCTGCTGATCTAACGGGAGGCGCAACTGTAGCGCGAAGTGCCAGAGGGACTTTTCTTCATCCATGACAAGCGCAGTGTTCAAAGCATGTGGGGAAAAAAGTAGTGGCTTATAGTCTGGTAATTACGGTATTTACATCAACGTGCGTTCGCCATGTGTAGCTTTCTGAGCTCATGCTACGTCACAGCATTCCACAAGTGATCTGGGGGATTTTTTTCTGATTGGTTAAAATTCTGTCAATGGCAGCATTTATGAAATCGTTGATTGATGAATTGTGACTTTTGGAGACAGCTATTTCAGTTGTACGGGCGCCTTATTTTCATTTATATAGATCAATCATTAGTTTATAGCACAGTCTTGCTTCCCAGCTGTATTTTATCAGTGAGTTTTCTTTTCCTTTAAAATAAAAAATACATAAAAAAAATAATTCAGTAACTTCCTTTCTGTCCCTCTTATTGTCATCAAAACCGCCTGTTAGTGCTGAGTAAATCACGCCCGTGCACTCGAGTGTGTGGCGGTTGCACAGATTCTTAAAGTAGCCCTGCACTGAAATAAATGCAGTCAGATCTTTGGACCAAAAAATGACATATTTAACATAAGATCCTTCTGAATGTAGTAAAGTAAATCTGCAAGCCCAGATCTGTCATTCAACGGAGAAATCTTAGTTTAAAAATGACACATTTACAGCTAAAATTTAGCCCTCCGCAAAACTGTCAGCACATCCGGGACACTGCCGAGACGTAAAAGAGAAGACACTATCCCAGCATGCATTGCGCGCGCCAACTGTAATTTGCAGATTTACGTCAGTTTGCATCTCTTACAAAATCACCTTTTTATTGTCTTATACAGAAGGATTGACTTTTTTTTATTGTCTTGCGGTACGTTTGGTGAGTACACATTTCTTTTATTGTTGCTTGAAAATGATTTTTGGGGACTTTTTCATACGCCCATTTAATTGAGTGGTGTCACATTGAAAATCTACTGTCTTTAGCCTCTGGTGTTACCGTCGTGGGGTACGGATGTGGGACCCGCAAAGAATTCAAGTCATTAAAAAGATATAAACCTCTTTCAGCAGCCACGGAGCTCTGCGGCTCCGATTACCGAGACCGTGCAGCGCTGCGGATTTTGCCGCAAGAAGTCTGTCCTTGCGGGCAACAGGTGTCACCGGCCGCTCCGCATCAAAACAGCGAGCTTAGTCTCTGGACTTGCTGCCAAGTTGGCCACACCTCCATTCAGTAGACAGGGAGGTGGTGCTGGCTGCACAGCAGACACGGGGGCGGTGTGAGTGGCCCGCTGCGGTGTTTACCGAGCCTGCAGACTCGGTAAGCGCATCGGAGGCAGTGAGAGCAAGGCGTCAGGGAAGAACGTTGCCCGCTGTCAATGTCGCCGCTGATCTGAGCATGCAGAGCTGTATCTCGCATTCATTGCAGCTTACTTTTGGATGTTGAAACCAGGATGTGTATAACAGTAACATTACTAACAGATAAAATCAATTTCAATGCGGGACAGGACTGAAGGCACTAGCGCTCCGTCTTCTCCCCGACGTCATGGAAATGACCCGGATGTACAAACTGTTTTCACGGAGGGCCAAATTTTAGCTGCAAATTTGTCATTTTTAAAAGAAGATTACTCTGCTGAATTACAAATTTGGGCTTACAGATTTACTTTACTGCATTCAAAAGGGTCTTATAAATACATATCAGCTATTTCTTTCTGAGATCTGACCACATTTATTTCATTGCAGGTCTACTTTAAAGGCAGAACATTTGCATTGTGTGGGTGCATTTATTTTCCACCTCACCGTCTCCCTGCGCGCCCTGCTGCAGTAGGAAGCTCTGCCCTTCATTCCACTGTCTCTCCAGTAGCTGCTCTATGCTGGTGGCCACCGGGGGCAGCGTATCTCCGCCGCTGCTGCCTCCTGCCCCCGTTCCTAGCAACCCCAGCCCTGGCCCCGGCAACGACCCCGAGGAGTCATAACGGATCTGCAGGCCACCAATGGGAGAGCTGCGGAGAGAGTAGACAGAAAAGGAGAGATAGAGAGGTCAACGGGGAGATTAACGAGCCAACATAAACGTCAGACAAACAGACACTGTCGGGTATAAAACTACATCAATTTGTTGTTACAGTGGCCTCTAATGAAAAGAGGCCAGGCGGTGAGAGAGCAGACATGTTGGAGAGGCAGAGAAAGGGAAGCAGCCTGTTTTTGATGAGATAAATCTTTGTGCACTGAGACAATCTGTTGAGTGTGAAAGCGGGAAGAGAGAGAAAAACAGAGCCAAAGAAACCTTTGCCCACTTCTACACACACACACACACACACACACACACACACACACACACACACACACACACACACACACACACACACACACACACACACACACACACGATCACTGTGGAGTTCAGAAAATATCCACTGGGTTTCCTTCATTAAGTCAACCGAACGTCACAGAGAGGCAGCAAAAGTGGGATGAACGTGTTGCCATAGTGACATAAATAATAAACTACTTTATCTTTTAAAGAACTATCCCTGTTCTCAATCTGTCAACTGTGTGTTTCAGAGCCAGATAAGGTTTATTTTATAAACTATCTGGAGCACCTAAAATCTTTTTTATCTGTGAAAAAGTACGACACTAACTCCAAACGTTTTAACATTCCAATTTAAAAATCTACATCAAAAGTTCTAAAATAAGAACCAGCAACAACTTTATGAATTAATCTGTTATTTTATGTGTTTTTTTTCACCCAACACTGTGTGAAAGGCTGCAAGAAATGAACAAGAAATGACTGAAATGATACACTGGTACAGAAAATACAAAAATTAACTTTGACTACTGAATGTTATTTATTCATTTTACTACTGACTAAGTTATGGGCCTTTTGATAAACTCTTGAATTTTTAACTTAATAATTCAGCCTTTAAAAAAATTAAATGCCCTCACTTGTTTTGCACCCAAATGTAGTGAATTTATTGTGACATAAAACAGAACACAGCAGGACAGAAGACATCAAAGTTTGCTATTTTTCCTTGATTGTCTGTTCGTCCAATTTGCCAGTAACTAAAGAAAAAGAGCCTAAATGTATGAAATTCATAATTATAAAGAATTTCCCCAAAAAAAAGTATCCTTTAAAAAGTTTCTATTTAATGTTTTTAGTGCTGTAGCTAAATTATTTTATTCATTCAACCTAAAATATGAGAACACACAAATCCAAACCACACAGATCTTAAAATGAAATAAAACAGAGGAAAGCAACAAACTTTATACTTAAACATTTACTCTATTATGAAGAAAAGATGATTATTTTCTGTTCATAATTACGGCATAGATTAAAAATAAAGCTGTCTGTCTGAACATTCTAAAACCCAAAAATATTCACTTAATAATTACACTGAAATTGAAAAAAACCCCAAAATCTCCCAGATTGTCTTTCATCCTTGCAAACAAAATAAATAAATAAATAAACAGATAATAAAAAAAATAGCTCAAGATTAGTTTTCTGTACAACTCATTAACTGATGACAATTTCAGCAATGAAATAAAAACAACAACAAAGAAAATATGAAACCAACCTGGTGCAGTGAAATTACAGATCTCACAACGTGAAAATCTCCAAAGATCCATGTAAACATTCCCAAAGAGCGGACGAGGGAGTCACCACTCTCCTCCCGTGAAGGTAAAACACGATTAAAAACAAAAAGTGTGACGTTTAAGTGGAGTTCCCACCTTCCAAAACAACGAGTCATGTTTAGCTGAAAGAGGTTTGCCTGAAGGGTGAGAGCGAAAGGGAGAGCGTACGTGTCTGAGGAAGAGGAGACGACGAGGGGCCGGCGAAGGGAAAAGCAGAGAGGGGGATGGGAGGAAGAGAGAGAGTGTGTATGTGTGTGTGGGGGGTGGAGGGAAGAGTGAGGAATGTAAAAGGGGATCACTCATGAGCGTGAGAGAGCGAGCATCAGTGTGTGTGTGTGTGGACTCACCGCGGGGTGGTCTTGGGTGAAGCTCTTATGGAGAAGCTCTGAGTGCCGCCGTCTCCCCCCTCCTGATCTGCAGACGCACGGAGGAAAAATCAATTGCACATCGAATGCAAACTCCGCGTCTTTGTATCAAACACACAAGCCGCCGTTCAAGCGTGCATTCCTCTCTCCTGGCCTCCTCCTCCTCCTCCTCCTCCCCCCTCTGGGCCTCCAGCCAGACACTTCTTTTCATTTTCCCCACTGAGGGTAATGAATCACACATGCATGTACACCAAAACGCACACTTTTGCATTTACGCACAAACTCCCCTCTAGTTAAGGACAGTCAATCCCAGCTTTTACCCCGGCCGGGTTGCCACTCCAGTCCTCCTTTTCTTCCGTAACCCTTTACGTCCTGGCGCCTCCCGGCAGCCACTCAAAAGCAAAGAGGATTCGCTGCCAAAGCAAACAGGGGACACAAACACAACTAACATGTTTGTTCCCACGTGACCCACGGCTGCTTACACACACACACACACACACACACACACACACACACACACACACACACACACACACACACACACACACACACACACACACACACACACACACACACACACACACACACACAGTTTTAAACCAGCATCCAAAGGATCGGGTCCGAGCTTTTCCTCTTTCTGAACTCGGACATCCGGCTGTCACACGTGCTGCACTGTCATGACAACGCACAAGAGCAGACTAATATTGTAGAGTTTTAAGGAACATTGTCAGCTAATTTCTCAGTTGCAGATTAAAACTTTTGCCTACACGTCAGTGTTTTATGAAGTGTGACGCTGCAACGTGAAGGGATTAAAAAGCATGACCGTGGAGCGCCCATCTGAGCCGAGCCGAGTGAGGTCTGTTTAAACTCATGTAACGGTGACAGTCGGAGCAGAAGCCAAACCTGAGACACAAGGTTCAGTCAGCCACTAAATAAAAAGAAACACCTCGAGTAAAAGTGGACGCTGTCACAGCTGTAAGAAGACCGCAGCAATGCTGCAACATTATCACGTGCCAAACACTCTGCTGGATTTAAATGAGCGCACTGTGTGCAAAGTTATGAAAAAGGAAAACTAAACAGTAGCACTAAACTGCTTCCGGGCCCTGTAGCCCATTTGGCCGCCGCTCATCTCCGGTTTCTGCCGTGTGCAACAGATTAGAGTCTATGACTCCTTCTGGACGGGACGCTGGTCCATCACAGGTTCCTCCACAGTAAAACTCACCACCCACTCCCAGCTGGGAGGACTGACGAAAACACAGACTCAGAAATGGCTTTAAATGATCCTCCTCAGGTAGGAGAGCTGAGCACCGTTAAAGGGTTTTAACCTAAGACACGTTACTGCTAACGTTTCTTAATCTGAATAACTAACGGTTAAAAATAAATAAAGTACACACTGATTTTTACCCGAGGTCATCAAAATGTGGCCATCGCGTACTGGAAAGGCTTCACGTTTGTCTGTCTGTTTTTAATTTATTTTTGTTTATATAGCGCCAAATCACAACAAAGTTGCCTCAAGGTGCTTCACACAAGTAAGGTCTAACCTTACCACCCCAAGAGCAGGCACACAGGTGACACTGGTAAGGACTTCCTGTACTTCTAATTTTAAACGCCATTTCCGTTCTACACCTCTAGCCTTATGCTTGAGGTCACACAAGTAAGCACTGACCCAAGGTGACTGTGTTTTGGGGGGGCATGGTTTTAACAAAGGTGGCGCAATCATGTCGAGTGTAGTTTTGAGCACCGAGTTTAAGCTATCCACAAGACTGTCTAATGATTGGGCAAGTGACGTTAAGCTATCAGGCAGTCTAGCTTCAAGTTCAGTTGTAGTTGAGGAGTTGATGCATCTCCACAGTGATAAATAAGGTTGTTGTTCCACTAAACCAGGGCTATTCAACTATATTTTTCCGGGGGCCAAATTTGTCAGAATACTATGATCTGTGGGCCGGACATTCTCGTGACCTGTACTATTGGATGTACAATTCAGACAAACGCTACTGCATTTCTTTTTCCCTTTTTATTTAACAGATCAAAAGTATATACTAATGAAGTCACTGCATGTGGCTGTCATTAAGATCACATGCGAAAATGTCTATTTTTTTATAATATATACCATTTTTTTTATATATATACACCATTCAAATGATGCATGATATCACTTAAAAAGCACATTTCTGAGACAAATTTCTCATCCAGCATTTTTGTCAGAAATGTTTCAGCCTTCTTGTGCTTGCAATCACATAGAAAGGTGATAATTTCCTCCCTCAGTTCACAGACCACCTGACGTGTAAAAGTAGGTCAGAGTGCTCAGCTGACATATCAGCAGGTCATCTGCGAAACAACCTGTGCTGAAGACTGGATGTTGCTCTGATAAAGTTCACTGCAGCAATCACAGAGTCCATGGTACTTTTCAACTCACCACTAAGCTGAGAGCAGAGGACACTCTGGTGAACGAGACAGTGGACAGACTGTAGTTTGGGTGCAACAGCAGACAGTCGTGCAAACAGTCCTTTGACCCTTCCTGCCATCGAGGGAGCTCCATCTGTAACCAGCAGGTTAATATGCTCCAGGTCCAGTCCGTCGTCTTCATAAAAAAAAGCAATAATCTTTTGGAAAATTATTTCCCCTGTTGTTTGTCCTTCCAGTGGAATTAGGCCCAACAGATCCTCCTTGAAACAGTCACCGTTGAAAAACCGCACATACAAAGTTGTGCTGTATTGGAGCTGTCAGTTGACTCGTGCACAGCCAGCGACATGAATTCAACTTTCTTTTTTTCAACTGAGTTAGAAGTCTCGAAAACGTCTGTGGCTAAAACATCCACTTGTCTTGCAGCTGTTGTATCTGACAGAGAGATTGACTTGATTGAAGACATTACCTGCTGTTTTAGCTTGTCGTCCGCTACCAGCTCGTTGACGGCAGCTAATATGCATTCTTTCACTGTTTCGGAGTCAGTGAACGGCATTTTCTTTTTAGCAAAAACCTGCAATACGCAGGGATGCTGCTGTTGTCTTCTGTTGCAGAGCGCAACTACGGGAGAAGATTGCAGTGCTTCGCTTATAGTTCATATTAAGTCCTTTTATTTATATCTGATGAGCATCAGAACCTGGTGGATATTCATTGTCAAAACAGGAGTGAGTCGTAATGAAGTGCCTCCGCACGTTATATTCCTTATTCACCGAGCAACAGTCAGAACACAGCAGGTACATAGGATTGCCTTCGGCATTTTCTACGTGCACATATTTACCAGGCCAGTCATTATTAAATCTTCTATTTTCATTGTCAACTTTACATCTGTTCTCCTTTGAATGCGCCCTGTTGTCATCATCTTCTTCGTTCGAGTTTACTGGCGGTTTGCAAACCAATACAGTAAATTACCGCCACCAACTGTTCAAGTACCCGCAATGCCTTCACGTGAGGTGGGGCTGTTTGGAAACAGTGCTGACGTGCCGTAAAGGATTCAACATGTTGCAAAGCACCACAAAGTGTCATAAAATGCCGAAAATTGGCGAATGCGCTTTGATCATGTATTTATTAATATTTATGGGTAAATGTGCCGTGAGCAAGTCCAAACTTATTAAAGGGCCGGTTCTGGCCCGCGGGCCGCCAGTTGAATAACCCTGCACTAAACACTGCAACAAAACTGTAAAGCTAATAAGTGAGTGATCAGAGACCACAGACGCAAGAGGCATGATGTCAATATTTGTGACAGCAATACCACATGCAACAACCAAATCCAGGGTATTTCTAATGTACGTTGAGTCCTGAATGCAGTGCTGGAATCCTAACGCATCCACAATTTCCATAAATGATTTGCAGAGGCTTATTTATCAAAAGGCTTATTTATATGAATGTTGAAGTCACCAAAAATCAGAATGTTATCTGCACTAGTTGACAAGTTAGACACAAACGCATCAAACTCATCTAAGAATTCAGAGTATGGACCAGGAGGCCTATATACAGTGACAAACCCAATACGGATGATTTTTATTCTTCTGATCTTGGCAATACGTAGCAACGTGGGCAGAGCGGAGAATCAGATGCTCAAATGAGTTATATTTGTGACCCCCAACAGCTAATAAGCTAAACCTAGATTTATAAATAAGAGCAACACCCCCTCATCTGTCTATCTGTGCTCAGCATAAGTCCAGTCCTGTTACTGCCAGGGTCTTCAAATTCACAGGGAACATTCTTGGGACACAGATCTTGGACAAGTTTAAAGATGGCTAACCTTCACTTATTTTAAGAGGTCAAAAGGTCACATTCTGTTTCCTATTTTTATGCTATGAATCATGCAAATCTGCCTTTTTTGGGTGAGGTGTGGGTGACAGCCAATCAGGGTAGACAGGCACAGCGACATCACTGGCTGGTCTCTCTCTGGCTGCTAATTCAACATGGTGGAATCCGCTCCCAAACTGTTGCGTCTTTGTGTAAATCAAACAGGTTTCTCATATATTATGTAAAAGCTGGCAAGAAATAAACACTTCAAAAACTGAAAACGCTGTTTTTGTAATCTAATAACACCTCTGGAGTGATTTACAAGACATCGCGTGGATGTCACCGTGCATGCCCATAACACGTGGTCAATGGTAACTTCCGGTATTTTCAAAAGCTCACGTATGTGCACATGCACGCCCTCCTGCAGACGTCATAAAAAGGTACATGTTCATACGGCCGAGGGTATTTTAGCATTGTCTTATATTTTTTTATTGTATTATGTTTTAGCAGAAGCACTGAAGAAAACTGATCTGGATGTTGGCATTTTGTTTCATTACTGATTGTACTCTGAATGCCGAGGAGGAGGCGGTCAGCATGAGCACAGTTGGAACGCCCACCTCTCCATGTATTTCAATAAAATATCAGATTTCATCACACAACTTCCCCATTTAGTGGCAGATCTGTTCCTCCTTGTTCTCAACTCTCTTACTACAAACTCTCAAACTGACATCAGTCATGTGATCATGACCAGGGCACACCGATGACATCAACACAGGTAAGACATGGAAAACTTTTTTTTACAATGAGATGGCGTGACGAAATTTATTTAATTTAGAGTTGGCATTTAACCAACTTTTATTAAAAAGGATGGTGGAATTAAAAAATAAATTAATTATGTTTATTTTGTAAAATGTTTTGGCACTTTGAAATATTTTCCAAGGCTCATTTGGACACTCAGCAGCAAAATATGGTTCCACTCAAACGATAACGCGACACAAAACATACGTACAATCAACATCCAGAAGCTTAAAAAGTCAACAAGTATTTAGTATTGTGTCTCCAGCACCGACACCACGGAAAAAGGCCCAAAGTATATTTGTGAAAATAGTGGACTCAAAACTATAAAACTTGAGAGAAACTCCTCCGAGAGGTGAAGGGAGAATTTATTTATTTTTTCGGGGTCTTCCTGGAGGTACGTTCTCTGATAACAGGCCTCTTGGTTTGCATACTGGCTTTAATTGGCTGTCTGAACCCGCCTGGTCTCTGTCACACAGACTCAAACACTTCTCATTTAGTGTGGGTGTGCACTCTGTGAGAACCCTGTGAGGGGACCCGAACCCAAATAAAGAGTGACCAGCTTAAACCAAAGTGTAAAACTAAACAAGTCTGAAGACCTTTAGCAAAGCGAGGACCCAAACGACGTCAGTGGAACGGCTGAACTGTGCGAACGGTCCTCACACACACACACACACACACACACACACACACACACACACACACACACACACACACACAGTTGTCATTCAGGCTGATTACCGAGTTGACCTGCGGGTCAGAGTGGATCTGGCTCTGGTGACTGCTGACCGCCAGCAGGAACTACCTACCTTCCTCCTCCTCCTCCCCAACTGTCTCAGCCTCCTCAACTGTTTTTCCTCCGTCTGTTGCCAGATGTCTTATATCAGGAAGTGGCTACTCTGATTACTAAAGTTGCTCTTATCACCCTCCACATCTCTTCTGCTCAGGATACACATTAAAACTTTCGATAAATTCTTCTTGTAGACCTCTTTGTTTTCAACTTTTTCTTTTCACATTTAAATCTCATTTTCTGTGTGTGTGTGTGTGTGTATTATATGTGCAGCCTGTGTGTGAGAGGAGGAGCAACCAGGGTTTGTAACTTGAGTTCAAGAGGAGGAGGAGCTTGAGAATGTCACGAGTGGTGACCCTCGACCTCTCTGTGAGACCAAGGGGGCGTGACCTCTCCATTATCTCTGTCTCTTTCTCTGTCACACACAAGCATACTTTCATCGTGTGCACACACACAGACACATGCACGCATGCTTTAGTACCTGCAGGCGAGGTCTCAGACTGGGCGATGAGCGCTGCCATGGCGGAATTTGGGTTGAGACGATTCCCAAACATGTGGGAAGGAGCCAGGTTAAAGACGGAGCCCGGCAGGCCGCTCATCTGTAGACAGAGAAAGGAGACATTTTTATGTATGTGAGCGAAGAACGCTGCCACAAAAACAAACATATGAATCATTCATTAACCCAATGTGAAAAGAAAACGGGAGATACGAGTTTTCTTTTATTTGCACAAGAAAACACAGCAGAGCTTCAACTTTGAAAAAGACGTTAAGTCGTCGTGTTTCAACAAGTAAAAGACGATTAAGCACAAAATGTTTTTCCGAGCCATTAAAATTTTTGACATTTCACTTCAGAGCAGTCTCACTGTCAAACAGTTTTCCCACATTTTCTTTAATTTTCCTCCAAAATATATAAATAAAATATATCACATGATACCATTAAAACAATATTTTGTAAAGTTGTGGCACTGTACAGAGGTTCATCAACTGGGCCTAAAAACATGAATTTGGTAACAATTTGATTAAACTGGAAAAAATGAAAAATATTATTATTATTGTTGTTATTGTGAAATGAAATATTTTTAAAACTCCCATTTTCATCAAATTTCTATTTGTGGTGTATTTAATAGTTATGCATTTCACAAAATAATCAAAAATAATTTTAAATATTTTTTTAAAAATTGACAATACTTCAATCTGTGTATGTTTGATATAGTTCTTTTAAAAAAATATCTATATATTTTATTAAACAAAATGACAAACACGAATGAACAAAATCCAAACCAAAAACCAAAGGAAAACCAAAACAAACACACACACAAAATGACCGATTGGGGGGAAAAAAAAAGTACCACAACCTCCTGCGACTGTGTGAGTGGCAGAAAGGCACCGACATTTTTCATTTTATTTATTTTAATTGGGAAAAATACTAAAAGAATTCTAAAAAAAAGACTCAGCACTGGACCACAACAGCAATGTTAAATACATGAAAATGAGTATATCTGCATTAGAATTTAATAATAATAATAACAATGAATAAAAACCACATTAATACAATCTTAAACATTTTATAATAAATTAAAAGAGCGCTACTCAAAAACATCTTATTCCCAGATTACAAAATATATGCACCTTTTTAATCCTGAAAATTACCAAAATATTTACAATTTGGAGCAAATTTTTTGAAAGCCAATAAAGTCAATCAGAGAATGTATAAACTGAATCACCTGTAATTCTGTGACTGTCGCTAACGGCACGTTTTTTGATAATGTCTGTGTGCGATTACAAAAACAAATGCACTGCAAAATAAGCAATGTACGCACTTGTGCACGTACAGACTCTGCGCTGATGTGCAGCCTTGAAATATTAAGTTAATAATTTGGTATGAATGCATATTCATGAATCACCCACCAGGTGCCAGCATCCAGCAGGCGGCAGCACAGCACGTGATCCATTTCTTTCATGCAGACTCCAGAAGAATGTTTAAAACGCTGTCGTTTCAAAGGTTTTGGAAGGTATCCCAGTGTTTCACACTCTGTTGTATATTTTGTCCTGCATTTTGCGACATAGTGGGCATTGTGTTTTCTAGCTCAAGTTGTTAGCTCCCATGACAGCAAGTGACAGGTGTATCTTTGGGATAACACATAGGCAAATAAAAGGAGCTTTTTACGTTGATGTGGCACATCAAAGTTCACCAGATTGTGTCCACGTTGTTGACATTATATACCCTTTTAATTTGAAGGCATACAGGATGAAAGTGTTTATTGCTTTCGAGTTAGTGTCACATTAGCTGGGTGTGACAGCCCAACACACCCACCCATTTACATTTTCCTATCCAAGCCCCATTATCAATCCCAGCCAACCAGAGGACCTTGAGCATTTTTTACCTTTCACCTTTTCCGAGGATTGACTTTTTTCATGACACACAAAGAAGCCCCCTGGTGTCTACCAAAAATAATCAGTATTTTTATTCACAAGATATAAATTTTTTAAAATATAAATTTTGTAAACCAACATATTGCACTTTTGTACATTTCTCATTGATTCTTTTGGCTAAAAGCACCCACTCACTCTGTGAGTCAGTGAATCCTACATGCATAAAGACAAAAACACAAACCTGACGGCACTTTATCATCTTTTTTTTTTAATTTTACATATAAATCAACAGTGTAAAATGAAGCTACGGCTCATTATTCTGTGTCACACGGAGCTGAGCACGCCTAGGCATGTCAACGGTGCGCTGACAAGCTGACAAAGTGTTTCTGATGCTTCCAGTTTAATCCAATTAAGGCATTTCCCAAATAAGGGCAGTGAAGTGCAGGCCGGCAAGTGCAGGGCAGCGAGCCGGTAGGTCTGTGTGATGATGACAAAATGGCTGATTCCATCCGAAAGAAGAAGAGTAAAATCCAAAAGCAACAACTGAAGACTTTCAGGTGAAGCTGCAAAACAGACATGACTCAAACTGCAGAGAGACGACAGTCAAAGCTCCAGACGGAGTGCAGAGAGATGGACTTATGAGATTATGACAAGAATTTTGCTAATGCAGTGTATTTTAAACTTAAAAAAAAAAATACAGAATGTGGATGGAGCGAGTTTGTGCAGTGTGGGAAGTTCACACATGAATCATCAGCTGCAGGTGAAAACTTTTAATATTCATAAGGGTGGCCTGCAGCTATGTGCTAACACTGCCTGCTGTTTTTTTTTTTAGTATGAGATGTGCACACGTTTCTGCGTGCACAAACACACTCCAGCTGATACATTTAATCACAAATCCCGACTGAGCCGACTGGGACAGATTTGGATTTGTTAGCCTCGGACCCCTCACAGACGGATTACAGAGTCGACTGTGCAGGTCCGGACTCTGCCCCAACGCAACTCTGTCCCAGTTAGTCTTTTTTTTTTAAAAAACAGGAGAAAAAAAAATTAACATGAAATAAAATAAAAATAAACAAGCATAAAATACAACTATTTAAAACTCACAACAGCTTTAAAAGGTTGATCAGGTGACCAGAGTGACCGTCCCATCAAATAAACTATTTTAACAATTAGCAAAAAATCATAAAAAAAAACAAAACAATGTAATTTAAAATTTCCAAATATTGTATATTGTTTGACATTTATAGCTGAAATTATTTTACTAATGACTGGTCAATAAATGCCAACACCATCCTAAAGGACTCATCCCACCCTGAACACTCTTTTGAGCTGCTGCCATCAGGCAGATGGTACAGGACCATTAAAGCAAGAACAAATAGACTGAAAAACTGCTGTTAGAGCTTTGAGCGCCACTGGAACCAAACAGCCAGGTCACATACCACACTTTAAATGAGTGCAATATTTGTTTATGTGCAATATCCACAGTTTTATAAATACTTTTCTCTCTTTTTAAATGTGTAATCTTTTTTTTTTTTGCTACTATGTACTTACAATTTTTTTTTATTTTGAGCTGTCGACATACTTCTTTCATTCAGTTACATTTTATGTTTATTTTATTTTCTTCCCAGACCTTTTAAGTCTGTGTGGTTTATATTTGCACTGTTAAAGACTGCACCTTACCTTTCATTGTATTTGTTAAAATGACAATAAAGAATCTGTACTGAAAATTAATCTGTTAATTGTTGATGTATGAAGTTAAAATAGTCATTATTTTATTAACATATCTTGTTTATTAACAGAAGGAGATCTGAACTATAGACCTTTGATCAAACATTAGACCCTGAGCTCTAGAAACCCTCACAGGTATGGTTCAAAAACTCCTATATTTTATACATAAACTAATTCATTATTATTATAGACAGATTTATTACCTCCCCCAAAGATTTTTTTTTTTTACCAACTATTTAAAAAAAATAAAGTCTGACTTTTTTTTCCCAATGCTAGTTTAGCTTTTAGTGCAATAATCTAATTATTTACAATATGCAAATATTTTAAACATGGTAGCAGCGGTGGGGGTGGGGGGGATTTTTTTTTAAAGAAAAATACAAAGTTATACAATGATAATGCTGCAGATGTTTGCAAACACCACATGCAACATAATTATGCAATATTAATGTCTAGCAGCTTTTTTAGTACATGTAATTCTACAAAGTATTTCCCTCAGCAATTTTACTTACTTTTAAGATGATTTATATTCAGAATTTAAAATTATGTAACAAACAACAAAACAATGAAATAATGCAAACCTATTCTTTGCTACAATAAAGAACACACACACACACACACACAGATCTAAAGGTGCATGGACACCGTTTCAAAAGGTTTAGAGAACTAAATGAACTGTTTGTGAAAATGATTCATTGTCTCAAACAGATCAAAATGCCACAATGTTGATATCTAGTTTTATAGATTAGCAGAATATGAGATTAAATTTTACATTCTGATTTGAATCCACAGAGGATATTTTTTTAAATCCATTTATATTGTGATGGTTCCATTTACACTCCTATTTAAGGATGTCCACTTCTAATTTCAAACAGTGTTTTTTTTTTTTTTTTTTTTTTTTATCAAAAACAGTTGAAAGAATTTATTCTAATCTGAATAGAAACCAATAAATGTGAGGTAAAAAAAATTCACAAGGTTCCCGCACCCCAAACATCCCTGCATGTATGATTCTGGGTCTCTAATGAGGGCTGTTCTAATTAATTAATAATAGAAAGAATAGTTAGTTGTAACGCTACATAACCCCCCCACCCACCCACCCCCCAAAAAAAGGATAAACAGAGGTGGGAAAATGTAGAAAATACCCAGTGGAAGAAAAAAAAAAAAAAAACCTGCATCTAATTACGTGTTAAATTTAGAGAAGGCTCCGTCTCCTCCCCCCGGTTGAAATGAATTCAGCTTTCTTTCAGGACCAACCTCCTCCTCCTCTTTTACTCCTCCTCCTGCGTAATCCTGCCCCCCTCTCATCCACATTCATTTTTCATTTACATTCATTTTTCATTCAGAGTCGCCCCCTCACACTCCCTCTCTGTGTGTCCCGGGCTGATAGCCAATAACAGTAGGCAGAGAGTCTGCGAGTGCACCCAAAATAGAAAATGGTCTCCGTCACTCGCACTCTCTCAGAGGGAAGCCTGTTGTTTCTGGCAGCTTTCTACGGTTGCATAATTTCTACAGATTTGATTCCAAGCGTGTATCCCAGAAGCCCAGAGGCGCACGTTGCACATTACAAACCGACACTGATGTTTGAAACAATAAAGGGGACAACAGGAAAGAGGTTTTTTCTCTTCCTCTCTCTCTCTCTGTCTTCCTCTGCTGCTCACTTTGAGTTCTTGTTGTCCAAACGCCGCTCCACATTCAGCAAACAGGCGCAAGCTTCCCGGGGGCCTCTCGCCCTCTGCAACATGTGCTGAGGAGAGACCGTAAACCCCCCACCAGAGTGGGCCCGGCCCCTCCCTCCTCTATCTATACCCACTGTGGCGCTTGTCAGATGTCATTACATCACAGGACAACAGAGGGAGAGGTAGAACCGGACAGGGACAGAGAGCACCGAGGTCGAGGGTGAGAGAAAGTGGACGAGGGCGGACAGAGACAGAGCGGGGTCTTTAGGGCGCCTCTGAACACACGGACACTGGGGTCAGTGAGTGAAGACCATTTTCTTCTTCTTTTTAGGAGTGAACATCAGAGGGGTGCGATCTGAGAAAAAAAAAAAACCTCTAAGTGCATTTGTTTTTTTTTTTTTTGTTTTTAATGTGGCCAAATATATTTAAAAAAAATAGTTTATTTTTTGCTGCACCTGTATTTTTTTTATTTTATTTTCCCCATTATAGACTCCCTCAGACTTTGATAAAAAAACATTTTTTTCCTCTAGCAGGATAAAAAAGTGAAATGTCTAAGAATTCATCACACTTCATTTTTAATCAATTTTGTCTTTTTAACATGAAATAAATTGTTTCCGCCTTGTATGCAGAACTGCCTGAAAAACAACCTCACACACACCAAAATTTTGACTGTATTTTTATGCATGCTTTTGTTTATTGTAAATAAAATGTGTCATCGTGTAAAATTTGATTTGTGTTTTTAATCTAAGTAGGTGCTGTAACTTTAGAATTTTTAAATTCATTTATTTCATTTATTATTTTTATAAATTGTACAGCACTGCATTATCCTTAAAAACACTTAATGTTATTAATCTCCTTTTTTTTATGTCAAACTGTAAAGGACCCTGTAACTGTTGTTTGAACACATCCTACATGAATAAACATCGTTTGGTTTCTCTGTGTCACAATTTGTAATAAGTTTTAGATTTTCTAGCTTATTTTATTTTCTGCACATCAACTCAAAATTTAAATAGTTTTTTCTCTCAAGTGGGACAAAATGTACCTCATAGAACTTCACAGAAACTGGTTCATCCATTTTTATGCAATCCTACTTAAAACAAAATGCAGTAAAAATATATATATATATATATATATATATATATATATATATATATATATATATATATATATATATATATATCTCCTTGGCTGAGAGAATTATTTTGTATCAATCAGTAATTCCCAAATCTTCCAATTAATTTTAGTTCAACAGTTTTTATTTCCTCTGTATAAAAACTGGATTCCAGACCTACTCTGACTTGATGTATGCTGACAAAGCTTTTATTCATCAATTAAAAAAAAAAAAAAAAAAAAAAAAAAAAAAGACAATATGTCTGAGATCATAACTGTGTTTATTTGTAACAATTGCAAAGATTTTTTTCCTAAAATATAACATCCTTAGAAGTAGATCTGTGGCAATATTATATATACGTATATATACGTATATATACATATATATATATATATATACATATATATATACGTATATATATATATACATATATATATAAAAACCTATCCATACTGTAAAAGTGTTGGCGCTCAGTGAAGTAAGCCGTCACTGACGGTCTGGATAATCACGGACCATAGGTGGGAAAAAGGGAGCATGTTTGTGTTGTGAAAAAGCCTGGACGGGCGCACACTGTATGCTGAGAAAACACCATTTACACAAGGTCACGATGCCGGCGTTTCACACATAATTAACGTGCAGTGGATTAATAACAGTGCCGAGAGACTGGGTGCGAAAGATTAGTGTGTTTGGGTTTATTTGTGTTCCCACAGATTATCAGATCAAAGACATGTCGAGTAACTACGCGTGCGTTCAAAGAACCCGTACGCTGCAGCGGGGATGTCAGAGCAAAGAGTTGGAAGTTTGTTCATCTGCACTTACGTGCGTTGAGGCTGTGCTGGTTAGCGGTGCCGTGGTAGTGAAGGGAGAGGGAGGGGCAAGAGACGGTGTGGCCTGGTGCTGCTGCCCAGACTCTGCGGATCCGACTCCTGTGCACGATGACGACACATCGGTGGTGGAGAAAACACCTGTGGAGAACAAACCAACATCGCCAGATGTATCTTCAGTCACTGTTACCACGATATAAATACGTCATAGTCACAGACTCAATCGATTTTTATCTATGGCGTGTTACAAAGTATTGATTTATTCATGTAAGTTGACATCCTGACATTGTTTCGTGTGACCAAAAGTTCGAAATACAAAGATGAACTTCACAGTGACACAAAATAGAGAAAACGAATGAAAATGATTTCGGGGGCATCCCTTTTCTGATAATTTTGCCCCCGCGACCCGCCTCCGGATAAAGCGGAAGAAAATGGATGGATGGATGGATTAACATACATCCTTTTTAAACAAATCAATAGATTTTTCTTAGTTACAAAATAAAAAAAATGTAAACACACACAACTGCTTAGCTGGCTCTAGCCCCCTGTGACCCTTGATTGGTAAGCAGTTGAAGATGAGTAATATATATATATATATATATATATATATATATATATATATGTGTGTGTGTGTGTGTGTGTGTGTGTGTGTGTGTGTGTGTGTGTGTGTGTGTGTGTGTGTGTGTGTGTGTGTGTGTGTGTGTGTGCGTTCTCTCCAGAGAAAGAACCCATGAAGCTCTGCACTGGTCACAATTCAGAAGTTTGTGAATTCTTAATTTGAACAATTTCACACAATTTTTTGCATTTCCACCAATGCTGTTTGGTTACTTTGGGAGAGGTGGTGATGGACCGGCTGTCTGCCATGCAGACATTCATGGTGTGGTGGATGAGGCCAAACACGGCACCAGCACACACTCCCAGGCGTGAGCTGATGCACAAATCTCGGTGAAATTCAAGCCATATGTGTTCCACAACAATCACATGAAATCTGGTGCAGATCCAGTAAAATATCCATTTAAATGGGAGGCTATATCATTAACAACAATAAGATGCTATTACACTACTCAATCTCAAAGCAAATGTGAGTATTTTTCACCCGTGACAAAGCTATGGACCCTCCGAGTGCTTTTCTAGTTGTACATTTGACATTTACCGAGCAACTGGCCAACATGAAGTGCAGTCCAGGACCAAAATATCCCCATTTGAATATGAATTCAGTTGCACATTTAATTAATTTTCAGTTGATTTAATACTGCAGATCAGTAAGAAAAATAATCACTCTTAAATAATGCAATCTCACGCACCCCCACCCCAACCAGAAAAAGAAAATTATAATTATAATTCTGCAGACAATCCACAGCATTTCAACTTCTGCAGCACCGTTCATATAGAAAAATGCAATTTAAAGCTCACTGCATCAAGATAAAGGTCAAAAGTACACAGTCGAGATGCAAAAATAAATATATTAGTTCAAATCTACACATTACACTTACAGCATAGTCATATTGACAAATTAGCCAGTGTGTTCTGATGCTGTAGCTCCATAATGTGAATAAACTGCTTCTGATAGTCTTTGTGCTTGCAGCACTTTTTGCACATCTGTCCGTCCTCGGAATCAAACCGCTCCTACGTTTCTCTTCCTAAAGTTTTTTCAACATTTCTAAGTAATTTTAGGTTGTCTCAAGTCCAATCACAGCAATAATAAAAATTTTCTCTCCATTATTTCATGTCTTCTTGCTTTTCCCAATAAAATTAATAAATGTTAATGACCTGAAGTGTGTGTGTGTGTGCGTGCGTGTGAGGGGGGCTTCATGTCTACAGAAATTGAGGGAAAATCTCAAAAAGTATTAGTTTGACTTATAAAGAATGTAATACTCAAGTTTAAAACGCGATTAAAAAGCATTTTAATGCGTGTTTGGGTATGTAAATTTGAACTTATTTCATTCCATAACTTGTCTGTAAATTTAGGAAATGAAAATAATCAGCAATCATTTGGCTGACAATGTAAACTGTTGCAGTAATTTACCAAACATGCAAAATTTTGAGCCATCTGAGCAACAGGGGGAAATTGCTGATATTCTTGATCTGTTGTTATTTTATTGTAGAAGTTTAATGTAATTTGCTGTTTTTTTCTGTCCTGTAGTTTAATGCTTTGTACTCTAAGTCATACTGAGTACACTTGCTGAACAATAACATCTGGTCTAAAAACTAAACTCTTTCCATTTTGGACTGTTTGGACAGAATTAATCAAAAGATTTCACTTTTGATAACCTGTAATAGACTTTTTTTTTTTAATAAGAACTGTCCAACCTTTATAGAATACCAAGATAAATTCATCAGAAAGAAAAAAGAGGGACTAATCTCAGAACCTGTTCCTCTATATTAACACTACAACTCATGTTTTATGGATGTTTTATCTCGAGTCAATTTCAAGAAAGCTTTTTTCCCAGCCAGTTAAACCAAAAGAGCTGTAAACTATTCCACAGATGACTTTTACTTTATAGCTGACACCCAATTATTAAATAATATATTTTGTTGCTCAACTATCAAGCAAATTATCTTTGCTGATGTACCTCATGTTAAACTCTATGCGCTGTAGCCATCTTAAATTGAAAAAATACAAAAACGTGCATTAAAACTAAAGCTAATGAGTGAAGAAAGTGGAAATGTATAAATATTCTGCGTACAGTCTGGTGCTTTAAAAATTTGCTGAATAGGAGAAAAATGTGATGACAAATGAATTATATTTAGTAATATTTCTCTTTTTTATTACTAAAATGTTTCTCATTTCTCTACATGAGATGATGTCTTTCCTTTCATCCTTTCATTTTACCTGCTATAAAAACAGAAATCAATCAGGTAATCTCCAAAATCTAAGAAGATGGAATGAGTCACAGATTAGCATTTGTGTTCATCAAATGATGATCAAAAAGATATTTAAGTACTCATGACACCGTTCTCACACTGAATGTGTGGGCTAGAGGACAGAGTTAAAAACAACAACAAAAAAAACGGTGCTGTGTCAAACTCTGGCAGTCGGGTTTCGGTCTTTGTGAACAGTGACTCGTGCGCTCTTATGCACAGAAAATGTGATACTAACCCACTATATTAAACATATTACACAATACAAGCTGGTTATAAATCACCTCCACAAACTAATTGCTCCATTTTCACACAGCCATACGCCTGCTCCATTCACTTACCCCCCCCCCACCGCAAAGCTCGCTGACTAACTAGGGATAAGCCCAGCCCCTGCCCCCCTTTGACCCTGGCAGGAGGGGGGGGGGGGAAGAGGCCCCTCAGCCCCACAAAAGCCTGAATGGCTCAGGGCAGCACACATTCACCAGGGGAACAAGAGATCTTTGTGCCAGGAAGGGAGGGGTGGAGGGAGGCTGAGCACGAGGTGGGGGTGGGGGTGGGGTGGGGCTGTGTGGACCTACATACTATTTATAATGCTTTTCAATGTGCACCAGAATCCCAGATACACTGTGCACGGGCAGCAGGGTTTGTTTTGTTTGTTTGTGGCCGGCCAGCATGTTTGCTCACATTACGCAGTTCATCAACAGTCCGACAGAAAAAGTAGATTTAAAGCAGGGCTAGCATCAATGCTAATTCTGCAAACGGCAGCACAGTCGATTCATAATCAATTCCACTAAACCTCAGTGACATCACTACAATATATTAGAAACACACTACATTTATTTACTGATGCAGTTCTACAGGTTGACACATCTGATCAGCATCAGCAGTTATTGATCCTGCTTCAAATGTTGCCGATTTTTCCTTCGATAACAGAACGACAGCCCGCTGACAATATCGTGCTTAACACGGGAAGCTGCCATTGCAGTGACTTACATAATATACAGTGGTCCCTCGTTTATCGTGGGAGTTACGTTCTAAAAATAGCCCGCAATAGGCGAAATCCGCAAAGTAGTCAGCATTAATTTTTACAATTATTATAGACATTTTAAGGCTGTAAAACCCCTCACTACACACTTTTCTCAAACAGGCATTAACATTTTCTCACTTTTCTCTCGTGTGTAAACACTCTCAAAGTTCAAACCTTAGTAGAAAAATAAGACCAACCTGTTTTCAGGCCCAAACATTTTTTTTTTTTGAGAAATAAAAATAGAACATTTTCCTATAAATAATTATGATGGCTTTTAGAACTAACAAATTTAATTTTAATGATCAACCTACGAGTTTGGACACATAAGAAATTATTAATAGTGACTGACCAGTATTTCACAGTTCCTCTGATTGCACCTCTTTGTCCTGGCGGTGCACCGCTGTCTCACCTTTTTCCACTGAGTGACACCTCGGTGCAGGTGTCTTTTTCCAAGTGAAGAACACAGTTATGGGTAGTTGCTGGCGCTCTTTTTTCTTCTGGGTGAGAAGATTCTTATAAACAGACACGCAGAACACAATGCGCGTACACTCCCTTCGCGGTGCTGCGACCGGCCTGCTTGATGAGGACGCAGAACACAATGTGCTGTAAAAAAAAAAAAAAGAGCATGCAAAATTGCGCTAAAAAAAATCTGTGAAACTGCGAGGCCACGAAAGGTGAACCGCATTATAGCGAGGGACCACTGTATACATAACAGACGAGAAACACACGATTCTGAGATTTTTCTCCTAATTGGCGTTTCAGCTGCTGGAAGCTAACAGAGGAAGGCTGGCGGTAATGTGATCACCTTGATGACAGCACATCCTAAAAAGTGGACAGATGCTGCTGACATTAGGTGGAAATTGGTATTGTTCAGCAATGAGTTAATTATACTTTGGTAGTCATCAAGTTCTTCCTTAAAACCAGCTCATTTAATCACATTTGTGTTGTAGCACTTCCATATTTTTTTATGTTTCATAATCAAGTAACTGCTGAGGAACAACAATCCCATAGTCATGAAGATAAACAGGGAACAAAAGAGAAAGCACACCCACATAAAACAAAGAGCTTCTTCGCCCCACAACACCTGCTCTTGTAAGGTAAAATTCTTTCAGAAATCAGCACCAGTTGCAGAATACATGTCCACAGTGTTATAGTGCTGCACAGTCTTTATGACATCACAAAGCCTGAAACTGACGGTTACTCCACAGAAAGAGTGTGTAGGAAAAGGGCATAATTAATGCGATGTGGAAAGATCAGGGAGGGATGCAACAAAAACGCAACCCAGTGTAAATACAAATACACTCATGAGCTGTAGAAGCTGAGCAGCACAGCCCCCCCCCCCCCCCCCCAAAAAAAACACACGCGAAACAGCCAGTGTAAGATAGGGGTAACAGTGTAATTTGTGGCATGTTTGCATGACACACAGGGAAAAAAAAAGCAGCTGGACCTGGTACTAATACTTATAATCCAAGATTTATTTATTTGTTTATTTACTCCAACCTCTAGTTCAGACAGGAACGTATGCAGTTCAGTATTTCACTCAGCTGCTTTGATATTTGAAATCTTTCCCACTTCACTCATCTCTGGCTGTTGGGTTTTGCCATCTGTCTTGGTTCCGTAGCTTTGAACGCTGAACGCTTTGGTTCTGATTGTAACTTTGGCGCTGAGAACATGCGATGAACATTTTGAGATGTACGCCACCTCAAAGACGGCCAATTTTACGCAGAAGTAGAGATAATCCAATGTTACCATCAATGCATTTCATCTCATTTTCTGACCCGCCTCTTCTTTTCTTCAAAATCTGACAGGCCAAGCTTTAGGGAAGGGGCGGGGCATATTTCATCTGTTTAATCAGTTATATATATAATAAATGATCACAAAAATGTGTTACGTTTTTGAGTGTACAACCCTTATTGACACATACAAGCATATTTTCTATTAATAACTTTCATAATCTTAGGGTTTATATTTTTATACTTTATGACAGGCTGATAAAATGTTTTTGTTTTATGTTTTTGTGTTAATTGTAAGTTTGTGTTGTGCTGCTCGTCTTGTTTAGAAAACTCTGCAATCAGCAGTGGTGGGCACAGCTAACCAAAACGTTCGCTTCGATAACAGCTAATCAGCTAACTGAAAAGTTAGCTTTTATAACACTAAACTGAAACCACTAAAAAAATTTAGCGGACGCTACAGCTAACTGGCACCCATCTGTGGGTAGAGGTGCGGCTCTCATCATTAAATAAATAAAAACCCATAACTGTACTGTAAGATCCATTTTTGTCATTTTCTGCAAATTTCCAGAATATCTTCAAACATTACTACCCTCACTACATTTTGTGATTTAATGTTTTGTAAATTATTAATCAATTAAGTCAATTATTTGCTGGCATTTCGATTTTATTACTGTAATGTTTACTGCTTTGCCACAAACTTAAATGGGGGGGGGGGATAATGGTATCCAACAACAAAAAAATAAATGTGTGTGTGTGTGTGTGTGTGTGCGCAAAAGAGAGAGAGAGAATCCCGTTCACCTCCAAAGATGTGTTACATACACGCTTGAACTTGTAAGAGTTGTAACGTGTCTGAGTGATCAATAACGTTAAGCCCAGAAAGCAGAACAGCATTTACCACATGTCCTTCCTCTTCCTTTCTCGCTCTGAAACCCTCAAAAATCTGTGCTACATTTAGAGCCGTTAAAAATTAATTCTAATCTAAAGCAGAGCCGGCTGAATTCTGATATTCATCGGCAGAACAGCTGCTTTCATTAAGAAATCAGTCCTCTGAGAAGGAAACCTACATCGCAAAAATATAATTTAATGACATTTTAACAAACACTGAACACGATGCAAAAGCAGCAGGTCATCTGCTCTCCTGTGGGAGTGATAACCAAATTAAAAATGTTCTGATGTGAGACAGCAGACAGACAGCCACTGTTTAGTTTCCACTTTGTCAGTATGATCACAGAAAAATATATAGGAACAGGCAACAGGCTGATGAACACACATCTGGTTAAAAATCGTTGGGTCTATATCTGAATAGCAGAAACTTTGACATGAAAAGCAGGAATAGCAGCTAAATTCATGCTCATATTATTCTTATTAACCAGAAGATGGTATCAGAACAGAAATCTTCAGTTTCAACATTTCTGCTTTGATAGTTCTGTGCATAATGTGTTTTTCTTACAGATTTTACAGTTTTTCTAGAGTTATTAATTTTACAGATGTTTACTTGCAGATTTCAGCATTTAATGAAGTGGTTGAATTTAATGTTTATTTTACAGCCACAGTAAATGTGCTTCTTAACTGCAGCCGTATAGAATAATAAAAACAAACAATAATACACAAACAAATAAATACGAGTAAAACTGCAAAGCCTCAGAATATTTTGGTTTATCAGTTATAAATTGATTTTACCTTTTGCTGTATTTGATCTACAAACTAAACTATTGATTACAGAAATCTGAATATTTAACTGCTCAACAGAAAATAACTATGTGCATGAAAGCCTAATGCAATTTACATTCCTTTTTTTGTTTTACTGATTCCTATTCATACGTGGACCTTTTTTGTGACAATTTGAATTAAACCATGAAAATAATTAAAAGTTATTACAGCTGTGTGTGTGCTTGCGTATGTGCATGGGGGGCTCTTTAAATATGAGGATTTGCTTATTTTTAGTATTTTACTTCAATGCAAACTGAGTATTTGAGTTTTCTCATTGTGGGATTACAGAAAAATTTATACATTTCACTTTGGAATCTTGAAAACGTGGCTATGGGAGGCTCTTATGTCATGTAATTGTTTGATTTATAAAAAAAAAAAAAAAAAAAAAAATTTGAGCACCAGCATCAATGGTCACAAGAGAGAACTCAAACTTTTTTTTTTTTTTTTTTAAGCAATCAAGATTGCATGGTTTTACATTAAATCCGTAGTTTAATAATTCACCGGATTGTGAATTCACACTTTTGGTGCAAACATGAAAAGGTTCTTAGTTACTATGCAGAGAAAAGAAACGAAAAACTTCCATAAATCATGAAGAAAAATTAAATGGATCAACAATCAATGTTTTCTTCTCCGTTTTCATTGTCTGAAAGCCTCTGGGCCTGAATAAATTCATGCTCCCTTGTCCACCCAACATCATTCCTCCCCCACTCCCCAATCCCACCCATCCCATCAGTGGACACCCCCCCATCGTCAAACATTAACCTAGCCAAAATCTAACCCCCTGCCTCTCCCCACCCACTGACACATATCTATCAGGCTAACTATCTGTCCATCAGCACAATGGAGTCCGCAGACAGGACGGAGGGGGAGATAAATTGCCAAATCCTGCCCATTACTGCCCTGCATTAACCCTCAGCTAAATATTTACAGTAGGAAGAACGCAACAAGATTCTCAGAGTTGTAAGTAACCACCAACGTTTCTCCTATCTGTGCTCACCAGCTGTGGTTAGAAATGCCGCCGTGATCCCTGACAACAACTCGTGTTCAAAGCTGCTAAAACTAAAGCTCACTCAACACATGACTGAATGCTGGTATCTGCAGAAAACTACCTGTTCTGCTTCTGGTCTAACAAACCATGGGTGATCAGTGATCCTGATGGACCCCCCCCCCCACAAACAGTTAGGCACACACGTAAAACGTGGATTCATGGAAAAGTTTAAATACTGTGAAACACAGACTTATTGTCATGGTGAGCTGTTTTTTAAGTAATAATTGTGTCAATCTTGATGCAGAGCTGCAGTGAAATCAAAGACGAGTATTCACATGAATGAAGCACGTTAAACACTAACGGCCTCTGCTGTTTTACACTCGGCTTGGTTCAAAGCAGCCTGATGCAAGTTTGATGCACATCAGTGTCGAAGCATGGAAACAGTCACTCTGAAATATCAGGAGTGGTTGAGGATAGAGTGAGAATGAATGTAGCCACAAGCCAGATAAGAGGTAAAACAATCAAGCAGCCTATAGTTCATCAGGTATTAATGTTGGTTAAATGTCTGTCTATTGTGGCGCTTTGCAAACTTTTTTCTATGTCTTCTTTTCATTTAAAGTCAGTCTTGCGGCAGATGTTGAGGGCTAAGGCTCTCCACTTACTGTGATCACTAACTATAGAACCCCACTTTTCCAAAGCCTTCCCGTGCTTGGACACTTTTGCAAGTGTCCTTGTAGCAAAGTAGTGGCTGACCAATTTTTCTTGTTCCATGAACCAACTCCTTACATAATAAGGCTTTAACTGGCCAGTCATCATCCATACGGCAAATGTGCCCCATCCACCGGAGGCAACTGCTGGCTAATTTGATCTCAGTCTTAGTTTATTCTAGGACCTCCTCATTCGAGATGAAGTGATGTCATTTGATTCGCAGTGTAAACTTTAGATGATGCTGGATAGTTCTTAAATGTTTTACATGTTTTTGGAGAAGGGTCCACGTTTTGTTGCCATACAAAAGAATAGGATCAACACAAGGGTCATAGACTTTAATTTTTGAGGATAGAGTAGATGTTATGTTTCCCCTTTTCCCCTCATATCAGTCTCTCCATTTTTTGCATATCTGAAAAACTTAAGCAAATCTCCAACGTGCGACAGGACAGCAGTTATGAGGGCCCACACTCACACCTTTCGATGAACTTAGTGGCTCCTGCTGATAGCTGTTGTGGACTTTAATCATGACCTAAAACTGTCCAAAACCATATTTAAGGTGATTTGTTTACTGTTCCCAGCCTCAAATTTATTGGATTGTTTTGACATATTAAATAGAGGATATTAGGACTAAAATATTCTGGATAACTTTAGCCAGATGAGATCAGTAAGTCATCCCTGTTACAAAATTAATGTGTACCAAGTTTGGCACTACCTCGTATGACCTTCCTTTAGCTCGGTGGTATTTTAAAGTTGTGGGCTACTGTTCTGGTCTTCGAGGGTGACATCAAATGAATGGACCACTGTTCAAACTGATGGGTGTCATAGGACATGCTGAGGAAGATCATGTGCCAGAACCATGTGCTGTGCTGTTTGCAGCAAACCACTGATTTTTCAGGAACCGTTGGTCACACTGACTTCCTATTTTTGCAAGTTCTCATCTGTGATTTAGAATTTGTTTTTGCACCAGATATTGTGTAACATTTTTGTGGAAACCACCTGACAGACAGTAACTACTGACTCACATAGTCCAAGTCCTCTGTGATGGACGAGGTGCCGACTGATCCAAAAGTCAAACAGGTGACACAATCATGAAGAAGAAGGATGATTTTAACAGAGTTTTTCCTGCTCTGTGATCATTCAGATGGGCGGAATTGGGACAAGTGACCGGTTCAGAAAGGCGATGTTACCTAATTTAATGGAATTTAACAAGATCTAATCTGCACCAAGTTGTGGCACTGAGGTTAGAGTTGTGAATCTAATATCAAAACTAGAAAAGCACTTACAGCTGAAAGGCCATCGAGACAAAAGGGAAGAAATTCTCAGGAAGAAAAGGAAAATATGGGATGTGTGAGTAGAGCTGAGCCATCCCCATCAGTTGAGGGGAACTCCAAAGCATACAGACAGTTGCCAGGTAACGGAGAGGGACATTTACAGCACAAAACGTCTAAAATACACAAAGGATCCAAATTCAGAAAGTGATTGTGTTTGGTGTTGCTGAAATCAAACTAAATTACTGATTAATTATTGGGGAGAATAGCAATCAACTTTTACATAATCAAATAAATTAAGTCATTTATCAATGGGGTAATAACTTCCCAACTTTTGAGCTTCTCAATGTGAGTGTTTGCTGCTTTTCTCTAATTTGAAATATTCAATTTCTTAGTTGAACATTTACGATACACCAGAGTATCAGTCACATTCTTTCCTGTGAGTGGAACTCACATTTTAAACACAGAATTTCCCTGGGAACGACTTTAATAACAGACAGGAACTTAGTAGCACATGTGCACACCATAGCGTGTGCTGTTACTTAGCATAAGAACTGTTAAATTCCAAAAAAATAGCCTAGATGAACAAATAAATGTGTGTTGGACAATATATTGGATGCTATTTTGATGTAATTTGGACAAAACAAACCCTCAGATCGACACGGATGGAGATGTGAACAGCGGATTTTGCAGGAAACCCAGCCCGTGGTGTGTACCAAAAGCACATTTTCAATTCCAAAAATAACAAAGATCGACAAATAATGTGCAATGTGATACAGATTAACAGACTGTTTGCCTTTAGAAACACTACAATAACCATGCAATGGCATTTATTTTTCCTCTCTTTTAAATTTAATTCTTTTTTGTGCACTGCTGTAATATACTTTTATTATTGCCATTTACAGTTTGAAGTTTTTGTTTAGTGCTTTGACTCCTGGGAAAGCTTGATATAAATAGCTAATATATCACACCCAAGGTTGGGTAGGATTACTTTGAAAGAATACATGTGGATTACATGTATGTATGTACATACATTTGGATTACATTTCAAAGTAATCCTACCCAACCTTGATCACACCATCATCCTTATTATTATTATCATCATCATTATTATTACTACAAACGTGTGATTTTTGTTAAGTTTCACTAGAGTGCAAGTTGCACGACCTCCCAATGTAGTAAAAACAAACAGAAAAAAGCAAATAAACTGCGACTTAAACACCAGAAACTATGGCAATTAAATTCCAGTTATTTGTATTAATAACAAAAGAAATCATTGTGAAACACAGATGTTTCACTGAAAATGTTGTAATGTATTTAATGGAATATAATTAAGTTATTGAACCATTTAAAACATGTCAAATTGTTTAAAGCTGACATCCTTTTAAATGGGCTTCAAACAGCTGTAATCCAAAGGTCAAACTGCTAAAACTTTGCAATCTGTTGTTACATGAGTCAAAGACTGTAATGGTTTAAAGTACTTTTAAGCCTTGTTAAATTAGTATGAAACCAGATATTATGCGTTTGTGAAGTGGTTTTGAAAACTTCTAAACTAATGGCAATGTGATTTAAACTAGATTCTCATAGGATAATATACAGATTTAAATGTGATTATTACATGTAACAGGGAGTCAACAATTAATGGTTTAAAAGTAATAGATATTAATCAATAATGAGCACAGCGGCTCCAGCCACAGGAATTATGTTGTCAATTGCATAACCAATATGTGATGTGCACTGTGTGAAACATGAACCAAGCTTCAGAAAAGCTTCATAGACACACGTATAACTTACAGCACGTCCGGAAAGTATTCACAGCGCTTCACCTTTTCCGCATTTTTTGTTACAACCTTATTCCAAAATGGAATAAATTCATTTGTTTCCCTCAAATTTAAACACAGTACCCCATAACAACAATGTGGAAGTTTTTCTTTTTTTTTTTTTTTGAGGCTTCTGCAAAATTTTTCCAAAATAAAAAATTATATATATACGAGGTCTGTTAGAAAAGTATCCGACCATGAGTTAACATTAAGCAGTCTGTCCTGAACATATACAGCGCATCTGGAGAGTATTCACAGCGCATCACGTTTTACACATTTTGTTGTTGTTCATTTTCCCCAGCAACATTCTACTCACAACATCCCATAATGACAACATGAAAAAAAAATACTAATAATAAATACGAGGTCTATTAGAAAAGAAACCGACAGTTTTATTTTTTAAAAAAACATATGGATTTGAATCACGTGTGATTACATCAGCCAAGCTTGAACCCTCGTGGGCACGCGAGAGTTTTTTCACGCCTGTCGGTGATGTCATTTGCCTGTGAGCACGCCTTGTGGAAGGAGTGGTCCAGCCCCCTCGTCGGATTTTCATTGTCTGAGAAATTGCTGAGAGACTGGCGCTGTGCTTGATCAAAATTTTTTCAAAAACTGTGAGGCACATCCGAGTGGACACCATTCGAGAAATTCAGCTGGTTTTCTGTAAAAATTTTAACGGCTGATAGATTTTGGATTGTTTCTATCGCTGTAAGGACTTCCCACGGAGCGGGACGTCGCGCAGCGCTCCGAGGCGACATCATCATCCTGTTTCAAGCTGAAAACCTCCAAATTTAAGCCTCTGTTGATCCAGGACGCCGTGAGAGAACAGAGAACTTTCAGAAGAGGTCGGAATCAGCAGTTTATCCGGACATTCCACTGTTAAAGGAGATTTTTTAAATGAAAGACGTGCGGACGGATTGGCATGTCAGCTTGCAGCAGGCGCAGCGCGCCCGCCACAGGAAAAACACCTCCGTTGGAAGCCTGAAGGACAACTTGGAACATGCCCTGCTGTTAAACAATTTCTCAGATACTCACTCAACTGAAAGCCACCAAAAGCCGCCTGGATTTTACAAATGGTTATCAACATGGAGGTGTTTTTCCTGCAGCGGGCGCGCCGACATGCCAATCCGTCTGCACGTCTTTCATTAAAAAAAATCTCCTTTAACAGTGGAATGTCCGGATAAACTGCTGATTCCGACCTCTTCTGAAAGTTCTCAGTTCTCTCACGACATCCTGGGTCAACAGAGGCTTAAATTTGGAGGTTTTCAGCTTGAAACAGGATGACGACGTTGCCTCGGAGCGCTGCGCGACGTCCCACTCCGTGGGAAGGCCATACAGTGATAGAAACAATCCAAAATCTCTCATCAGCCGTTAAACTTTTCACAGAAAACCAGCTGAATTTCTCAAATGGTGTCCACTCGGATGTGCCTCACAGTTTTTGAAAAAAGTTTGATCAAGCACAGCGCAAGTCTCTGAGCAACTTCTCAGACAATGAAAATCTGACGAGGGGGCTGGACCACTCCTTCCACAAGGCGTGCTCACAGGCGAATGACGTCACCGACAGGCGTGAAAAAACTCACTCATGCGCACGAGGGTTCAAGCTTGGCTGATGTAATCACACGTGATTCAAATCCATATAGTTTTTTTAAAAAATAAAACTGTCGGTTTCTTTTCTAATAGACCTCGTATTTATTTATTTTTTTGTTTTCATGTTGTCATTATGGAATGTTGTGAGTAGAATGTTGTTGGGGAAAATGAACAACAACAAAATGTGGAAAACGTGATGCGCTGTGAATACTTTCCAGATGCGCTGTATATGTTCAGGACAGACTTTTTAATGTTAACTCATGGTAAATGGTAAATGGATTGCATTTAAATAGCGCTTTTCCATCTGCATCAGACGCTCAAAGCGCTTTACAAATAATGCCTCACATTTACCACAATGTCAGGGTGCTGCCATACAAGGCGCTCACTACACACTTGGAGCAATAGGGGATTAAAGACCTTGCCCAAGGGCCCTGAGTGATTTTCCAGTCAGGCTGGGATTTGAACCAATGATATTCTGGTCTCAAGCCCAACGCCTTAACCACTAGACCATCACCTCCCCTAATGAACTGATGTTTGTGCAGAAAATGTTTTTTTATCCTCACCAGTTCTTTATCAGTTGTTGCACACTTTACATTGCAAAAAAATCAGTCTGATCTCCCCGACACATTTTGCATTTATTTTTTTTTATGTTGCAAGTTATTAGCTGCATGGCCCTGCAGATAATTATACAATGACCTGGTCAAAATACAGGACTGTTTTTTTTTTTTTTTTTTTTTTTTTTTAAGTAGGGCAGGGGAGGGGTGTGACTGTCACCATTGGCTGTGTTCAATTTTAGCACCTGGTTTCAATCTTACCAACAAAAACAATTTATAGTTTGTCAGAATTTAGTCCAGCGTAAACTATAAACTATTTTTGTTGGTGAGATTAAAAGCAGGTGCTGAAATGTAACATTTTAGTTCACTTGTGCGCTTGCTTCCAAAAGAGAAGGTACCAGATGGAGGACCACCTGTACCTATTCTTCATATACATCTGCAGTTGCTTCAGGAAAGGCATTCAGCATAAAACTCGTGCCGGATCAACATGTGGAACCACATGGGATCTGCCGTGGCAACCCCAAGCAAAAAAGGGAGAAGCCTCAAGAAACTGATCGTCTTTCAGCTGCTCCCATTTGTTCAAGTTCGCCACAATGGATCCAGTACAAATCTACATGGACATGTTGTACTTATGTCCAAACTAAAATAAGCAGCAATGTTTGTCCAAAAAAAACCAAAACCAAAAACAACAACAACAAAAAACCTCCTCTGAAATAACAATTAACAGTTTTTTTTTTTTTAAATCCCAGTAATGATCGTGTTGGGTTTAATGCTGCGTTTACACATAATGACGACAAGTCACGAATGCCACGAAGTACACATTCTTGGCCACTGATCACAAATGTGATGATTCGGGGCAGAGGTGTCAGGTGTCCTCAGGAACTGCTGCAACCTGTTACCACACGTTACAATTAATGGCACATGTTGCTGGAGAATTATCAGGAACCATTACGCACGGTCAAGAATAGTGTTCTGTGTTGTTGTGCGCTATTGCGCGTAACAGCGCATCGTTAAGTTCTGTCACGTTGTGAATGAGGTGAATTGTCTCCACACACACACCCATATTCATCCAACCGAATTCAGATCGCTCCAGTTTTTCAGAAGAACTTTGTGACTGCATGCATAGTTGGGCTCTGTGCCATGGAGTGGCTCAGAGAGGAGGAGGAGGAGACGGCCAGAGCCAGATGTGCGGCTTCATGCGGCTCTCGTCTCACGAAATTTTACCAAACATCAGGCACATGCAGCAGGTGGAACACCTGCAGGAGCGCGCTGAAGAGCACTGAAATGAAACTTTTAGCCGACCTGATGTCAGCAATCAAACTGAATGGGGTGCAGCAGGGTTTAATCGTGCGCACGCTTCTTCCTCCGCCAGACTGGAGGAGGTGCAGAGATGTCTGGCTGCACGTGAGTCTCCTCTGGCTCAGACTCGTTCTCCCGCTCATCGGTTACAACAGCTGGTGGAACACCTGCAGGAGCGTCCTGAGGAGCTTCAGCAGGAACTGTGGACCGACACTTGGACCCGAGTTTAATTGTGCGCACGTGACAGAAAACTGATTCGTCATGGCGCGCAGTGAAATGTGACGCCGCGTTACAAGTCGTGTCAAAACCTGACAGTTTCCGTGTCACTTCGTAATAACGCAGGACAGTTTGGGCTCCAAGAACCATCACAGGAACCACTACGAACGTTGTCACGTTCTATTAAGGATCACTACTCATCAAGACGGATCAATACGCTCAGTTGTGACCTCCACGACGTGAGACGAAATGAGGATGGTGTGTGACATTCGTGGAAGATTGTTTGACAGGCAAAAACATGCTCCACAAATATCAAGAATATCATGCACCAACACGCACTATTAAGAAACCTATTCAGATGCGTTAAGTCACATTAAGAATGTTAGGAATGTGTCACAAATGACAGAAAAATGACATTCGTAACGCGTCTTGGTTATGTGTAAACGCACCTTAACATCCAGCCTGCGGCAGTGCTTTCTCACCTGGACCTGTGTTTGTGGAGCTGCTGTTACTCTGCAGACTTCCATTCCTAAGGAGTGATGGGGATTTCTGAACCCCACTGCTGACACCGATGACTCCTAAGCCTCTGTCTCCTGTCACCCCGACTCCTAATCCACTTGTGGAAACCAAGCCTGGCCGGCCTGAAAGCGATGATGACGTGGAGGAGGATGGGGAGAGGGTGCAGGCGCTACTGTTTGGTGTGGAGGACGCTGGGAGCGTCAGGGGCGGAGCTGCCTCTGAAGGCTTCACATCTGTGGTGAAACAAGGTCCAAATCGATTTCGCCAGTTGCCCTTTTTTTTCTTCTTAATCCCATCTTCTCCTGCTGGTGCTGCTCCTCCGATCCCTGGACCTGAGGCAGCGGGTTGGGCCCGTTTGAAACCGGCAGTACCCAGGGTTGTTGAATCAGCAGATGAGAGACTGTGGGAATTTTCATACAGCTTCCCGCCAACTGCAATTACAAAAAAGCAGAAGCTCCTCAGTCAGAGTAAATCCAAATCATTGGCCCGAGACGCCACAGAATGGAACCAATGAGGATGAGCGTGGCATTTAACCACAGCGATCCAAACAGTCTCACCTCCAGACGTTGCAGTGGCAGACATGAGAGACCCAAAGAGTGTTGTGGTTCCTTCAGAGACTCCACCCTCTGAGCTAGGCTTCACAAGACAGCTGCTGAAAGTTGGCGGGGAAGAGAAGGTGGTTCCGCCCCCGGGACGCAACACTGGATCGGAGAAACTCAAAAATTCGGTGGAGGAAGCAGCAGAGGACATCTTGCTAGCATTAGGCAAAAGGATGCCTAGAGGGGAGGAAAAAAAAAGAACAGTAAAAGAGAAGAGATAAAGCGGATCAAAAAACAGAACCTTTATGGAGTGGCCAACACGTTCCTGGAATCAAATACAGATTAATGATTTTTACAGATGACAGCTGCACTGGAGTATTAGTCGCATCCGTACAAAAATGAGTCATGAACAAAATAAATACCCAATTTGCACCAATCTATGTTGTATTTATTTTTAAAATGTAGTGTGACCACTTCATGCAACCAAAACTAATGTAATTGCCACAACTTATAACTCGTGTTTTTGTAGAAGGTGTAAAACTCTATTAAACTGCTTCTTATCAACAGTGATCAAATGAGTACAGGTGAGGCAACCATACACATTTCAAGCTCTAAATATAGTGGCCTTATCTTAGCCTAGCTAGTCCGTCACTGCTGTTTTTGTTGTGTCACATAGTCCAAACAAATGGAGTGCCAAGTAGCATTCCCTCTTTTTATTCCAGAGCATGGTCTGTCAGTTTGAGAACATAATTAAAGTTACTCATTTTCAAAGATCCATGTCTTTGTTGTTCAGATATTCCTGCTTCTTCCTCCTCTTCTTGTTTTTTTGGTGTCCCCCAGCTTACTGCCACTTTCTGCTCTCGAGTGTGACACACAGTACATCAATGAATATACAAGCTCAGTTTGTCATGTGGGCAGACAGTGCTATCTTGTGGCAATAGATGATAGTGCAGTATTTTTTCCATAAACGTCACTTCAGAATACAAGTTGACAGATCTCCCAAGCTAGTAAAACCCACTACTCCTAGTTTGGAAAATACAGTAGCCTTAGATCATCAAACTAGTTAGCTATTTTTATTTCAATCCAGTAATTAATTAATTCAAGCTGAAGATTACAAATAAAGCTCAAGAGCATCAACACCTTCAGCTACTCGGGACCTCTGTCAGACCTCAGATCATTGGCAAAACTACCTTGAGAAATGGGCTATTGCCGCCAACGCCTGATCGTCTGTCTACAAAACCTCCAATTTGATAAGCTTTTTCTTCAATCTTCAAGAATAGTCAAAACACGGCCTATGGCTAACTCTTGATAAATCACTAAACATTACTACTCTTATTGTGTTACATGAATTAATCAAATTTTTATGGAGGACCTTCAACACTTTGTAAGGATTTGTGGCCTCACTGGAGGGACATGCTGCTATCAGTGTCATTTAACTTTAATTTCAGGCCTATGCTGAATACATAAAATCATTTTTATATATAGTAAAAAATGTGTTTATGTTTCAGAGCTGTGAATTGCTGCAGCAATAAGAGCAGTCATGTTCAAATGACAAAGCAGAGAAGGACAGCCCCGACCACCGATAACAAACCTTTGGATGAAAGAGATCATTTGCACTGAGTCGTTCTGTCTGCAGCGAATAGCACGTTAGTCGTGAGACTAAGAAAGCTTAAATTCTGGATGGGAAAGTTTCCATGTGACTCTCCTCCATCATCGGGGAGCAGGATAAACAAGATAAGTAAAGCAAGCATTTTATCTCCTCTCCCACTCGGAGTCTGTTCAACGATCAGTCGTGCCTCCTCACGCAGAACTCTCATGTGACACAGGAACTACTTTGTAAGTACACAAACGGACCGATGGGCACACCCACACACACAAACCGGCTTCAAGGTTCTGATAGCGGCAAGCACAGCCGCTCAGTGTCAGCGTCGACTCCTCGCGTTCTGACCTCCTACACACTGTACGACGAGTTCACAAATACGGCCCCAGACTACAGGAGCCAGAGGCCAGTCGAGACGACTGCGCTGATATCACGGCCAAACAAAAGCCTGCTGTCTGGATAAAACAACTAATGACGCAGAGCACAGTGAGACAAAACACAAGCAATCTGCTGAAACTGCACTATTTTGTGCGTGCGGGGGGGGGGGGGGGGTAGCAAAAGGGTTTCTTAATATTTGATCATATTTATGTTTTTCCACCTACATGGTTCATTTATTTTGTGAGAACATACACAACCATCAGCAGCTGCCAATTCACCTTGAAGGAAGGGCCCAGCGGACGTGGCGACAGATGTGGAGGATGCTGCCATGGTGACCACGGCTGAGGGGAGGAGTTTCCCTGAGGAAGAAGTGAGAGATTTGCGGCCACCCCTCTGTCCTACAGCGTGACTCCCACCGCTGCTTTTCTTGTTCTTCACCTCAGAGGCCGCCTTTCCCACGTCGGCAGCCAAGCTGTCCTTGGGACCGCCGCCGGAGTGAGAAGGCGGCACTTCCTGAAAGTTGGCGTTGGTGAAGCGGGCAGCGCTATCATCCAGACGCTTTTGCGCAGCGGCAGGCAGAGTTGTGATGGCTCCGGCGGAACCGCTGCTGTTGTAGGTCTGGAGGAGTAAGGAGAAAAAGGAAGGAGATGAAATACATAACAGGTTACAAATATATATTATGTGTGCGTGTGTGTGTGGGAAGAAAAGGGAGGACAAGCATCACGGGAAGGAGCGGAACATTACAGACTCAAGGTCAGGAGAAAAGTCGAGGGGAGGACAGGATGTGAGAGAAAAAGAAAAAAACAAATGTTAAAGGAAGTAAAGAGGAGGGGAAAAAAGTAATTCAGCCACTCCTGGTCTAATATTTAACAAACAGAACCAAAATCAAAGCAGTGCTGAGTGGAGGAGTGCTCGCACCTTGTCTGGGACCATGATGTTTGGGAGAACCAAGGAGGGTGACATGTCCATGGAGGTCTTCTTATGCCTCGGTTTGTGTCTGTCCCGCTCCTTGTGTTTCTAAGTATTAAGAGGTTAAAAAAGGAAGAAAAAAAAAATTAATGGAGAGTAGGGTGGTCTGAATTTTACAAAGTTTGGAAATTTAATACTCCAACCCTCTGAATAGGTTCCAAGCTTGAAAATCACCTATGGAGCACCAGGAGGATTCATCAGGGCTTTAGTTATGTTGTATAAGATGGGTTGGGGCACCATTAAGCTTTAGTTTGTATAGTGTTACATAACAAAATTTCAATGCTTTTGAGCTCTAAAAATGTATTTATACAAACAAAATTTTACACAGCATGGTTTTTCATCAATTGGAACCTATTCAGGGGGTCAGAGCATTAAATTTCAAAATGTTGCAAAATAAGGACCACCTAAATGATGAGGTCTTAAACATGAACACTGAGCAGAGAAACCAAGAACCATAGAAAGAGAACAGAAGTCCCGCAACTCAGATCTTTCTGCATTTCAGGAACACAAAAACGATAAAGTACAGCAAGTATAATCCTTCAAGAAATGGCACATGTATAAATGGAAACCTTAAAGGAAAATTTTAAAAAGGGCATAAAAATTTTGAAACAATGTACATGAGAAGACGAACTTCAAATTTGAAGAAATAATCTACAATAACACATACAAAAATTATTCAAAATGAGATGAACTAAATCGCCATCTCAAAACATGAAGCTTCAACATCGGTCTCGGCACAGCTGTTAAAAATTAGACAATTATCCAAAATAATGGAACTCAGCAGGGATACAACAATGACTTTAATCAGTCAATCTGTCAAGTGTATTTGCAATCAACAGTTTAGTTGATACAATCTCAGCACCAACGTCGCAAAAAACGTGTTGCAAGTTGCTCTGATCTGTGCCGAGCAACACAGGAAACTTTTCAGAAACCTCTTTGCCATTACATTATGTTATTGGAAACATGCTGCACTGCACGGCCGCCATCTCTTTACATTTTGATTGTTCCTTTGTGAATGTCTGTGCAAACTGCTGCAATAAAAGAACAACAAAATTTGGTTCTTTATTGAAAAGCAGTGACTGTTTGTTTTGGTGTCACAACATCGCGGGAAGTGACCTTCTCCACGGCGCAGGAACCTGAAAGCCTCCCCTCTGTCCGTTTTTGTTTTACTCCATATTCTGACTGAAAAGCTTGGTGCTCGACGTGCTCATTAACTGTGTGCTGCTCGGTCGTGACTGAAGGGAAAAGGTAGTGTGGAGCGGCTGAACTGAGAGGAAGAGAAAAGCATTCTGTTTCAAAGGCTCAGCCTGAGATGAAAGCTTGGAGATCTACGAACACAAACACGCTGATGGGGGGGGGGGGGGTACAAACAGAGCGGGAGGTGGACCTAAGTGCCTCATTGCTTCATCCAATCAAACCCTCCTCCTCAAACCATCGCATCACAATTTACACCCTCGCTAACGGCACACTCCTCACACCCCTGATGGGGTGACTGGGTGCTGCATTTACACCTCACGTGCACACGCTGCTCCCCGACACCTCTGCACACACACACACACACTCACATGCACAGAACTGAGTTCACACAGGCCATATCAAAGAAAGGCGGAGACAACACGGGATTGGACGTGCTCGTGATGCTCAGTGGCATAACGACTCTGAAACAGCAAAACCGCACGGTTCTCCCGCCGCCCGCTGACAGCTCAGCCAGACTTCCTCTGCGAGTGGCAGTTAACAGGCACCACAAGCCAAATCAGGAGATTGCAGCTGCACTGTAACCTCTCAGCATGCTGGCTTCCGCTAATCCTAATGCCCCGGGGTTATGGGGGGCAAATGCTGCAGATTACGTTCATGTGATCGTTTGCGAGTGTGTTTAACTTTCAGTAAGCGTGTTTTACCTCATAGAAGACACACATGGTGCAACTGGAACGTTCAACAAACAGCATTCTTCCTGCTGTAGTTTAGTTTCTGCCCACATGATACACACCAAAAGTAAAAGCTTTGATTTTATGTCAAGTTATGCATTTTCTTTAAATAACTGCTTACAAGCCAGCTCATTTTTTCCTTTATTTTGCCAAATATGCAAAAAAAAAAAAAAAAACTTAAAAAAAAATTTATATTTACTGAACAAACTGAAAGTTAAACTATTTTTTAAAAATGCGCATTTAGTACCCCTGCTGTTCCTGATTTGCACATTTTTTTGCACTATAACACAATAAAATCAGGTTTTTTTTATTACAATTTAAACAATAAAACACATATTGGGCGTAATATTCTTCCTTTCTATGCAGCAGTTTGTCCCACCAAGGGACCAGTCATGTGATGTGCATGTAACGCACAGGAAACCTGCCTTTTTTCCCCGGCTGTAAACAAAGGCTGATAGGTTCACCCACCCATCAATCAAACCCTCTGCTATTCTACAGTCTTGCGAATTTTTTGCTGCAGCGTGAAATGTTTTGCATTTATTTGGTTCCAGAGAAAGGAAGCCTTCCAGCAATACCAATAAAACATTGTCATGCTGATAGTCCATCTGCTAATAATATGCATATAAAGGCAATAAACATACTGGGTAGAATTTATGGAATAAGCTGAACACAAATGTTGATGTCACCAATTTTTCCCATTCATGATTTTATGGTTTGCTGATATCCAAATTAAATGTACCATTACAAAATCTGATTTTTTTTTTTTCATATTTTGAATTCAACACAATTATTACCACCTCAAAAAAATCCAGTAAGAATGTATGAAATTAGAGGGAAAAAGAAAACAGCTAAGTGCATTGTTCAAATAATATTCTGACTCTATGCAAACGTTAATGAAAATTGTACCACGTATACGTCAGCTTGTACGGAACTGTGTCATCTGGAAGTAAAGTTGACCAGACGAAATTAGGCAGTCGAATTCTGCAAATACCTTCAAGTCCAAACTCAAGACATATTTCTTCTCTACTGCTTATGGTTAATGAGGATGTCCAGCTGCCCACTGATGTCTGAGGGGTTTGGTTTTTAATGATATTTTTTTTAATCAGTTTTATTGTTGTCCAGCAGTTTTATTTCTGGGGTTCATCTTGTTCAGTGCTTTGATTTTTGGAAAGCATTATGTACATAAAGTAGTTACTATCACTTATTACTAAGACGACGTTTCATGCAAATACATGTTTCCTACTATCAGAGGATGATGATGACAACAACTAACATGCCTCCAAAGAACTCATGGATTGAGGAAACTATCACAATAATAATTAAACTGGGGTCAAATGGTGCTGATGAACGACACCAACAACATTTAAGGTTTTGTTTCTTTTTTTTTTTTTTATATAAACCCCTTTCAAAAAGGTACTACAAGCCTAGGAACTAATAAGGAGTAAAAATAAATGTTGCACAAAAAGAAAAAGGCTAATGCCAAACAGCTACACAGAAGACTTCATAAAAGAGATTAATGTACAAAACTAACATTAAGAAGATGCCACGCCATGTTGGAAAAGAGCTTCAAAGTGGCAAAAAAGAGATGTTATGAGAAAGAGAAAGTACAAGGTACAGCGTATCCGGAAAGTATTCACAGCACTTAATTTTTTCCACATATTGTTATCTTACAGTCTTATTCCAAAATGGAGTAAATTAATTTTACCCTTAAAATTATTCTCACAATGCCCCATAATGACAACATGAATTTTTATTGATTTATTTATTCTTATTTATTTGGCAAATGTATTGAAAGTAAAAAAAAAACCTAAGAAATCACATTTACATAAGTATTCACACCCTTTGCTCAATACTTTGTTGATGCATCTTTGGCAGCAATTACAGCCTCAAGTCAATCAATCAATCAATCAACTTTTTTTTTATATAGCGCCAAATCACAACAAACAGTTGCCCCAAGGCGCTTTATATTGTAAGGCAAGGCCATACAATAATTATGAAAAACCCCAACGGTCAAAACGACCCCCTATGAGCAAGCACTTGGCTACAGTGGGAAGGAAAAACTCCCTTTTAACAGGAAGAAACCTCCAGCAGAACCAGGCTCAGGGAGGGGCAGTCTTCTGCTGAGACTGGTTGGGGCTGAGGGAAAGAACCAGGAAAAAGACATGCTGTGGAGGGGGGCAGAGATCGATCACTAATGATTAAATGCAGAGTGATGCATACAGAGCAAAAAGAGAAAGAAACAGTGCATCATGGGAACCCCCCCACAGTCTACGTCTAAAGCAGCATAACCAAGGGATGGTCCAGGGTCACCTGATCCAGCCCTAACTATAAGCCTTAGCGAAAAGGAAAGTTTTAAGCCTAATCTTAAAAGTAGAGAGGGTATCTGTCTCCCTGATCTGAATTGGGAGCTGGTTCCACAGGAGAGGAGCCTGAAAGCTGAAGGCTCTGCCTCCCATTCTACTCTTACAAACCCTAGGAACTACAAGTAAGCCTGCAGTCTGAGCGCGAAGCGCTCTAATGGGGTAATATGGTACTACGAGGTCCCTAAGATAAGATGGGACCTGATTATTCAAAACCTTATAAGTAAGAAGAAGAATTTTAAATTCTATTCTAGAATTAACAGGAAGCCAATGAAGAGAGGCCAACACGGGTGAGATATGCTCTCTCCTGCTAGTCCCCATCAGTACTCTAGCTGCAGCATTTTGAATTAACTGAAGGCTTTTTAGGGAACTTTTAGGACAACCTGATAATAATGAATTACAATAGTCCAGCCTAGAGGAAATAAATGCATGAATTAGTTTTTCAGCATCACTCTGAGACAAGACCTTTCTGATTTTAGAGATATTGCGTAAATGCAAAAAGGCAGTCCTACATATTTGTTTAATATGCGCTTTGAATGACATATCCTGATCAAAAATGACTCCAAGATTTCTCACAGTATTACTAGAGGTCAGGGAAATGCCATCCAGAGTAAAGATCTGGTTAGACACCATGCTTCTAAGATTTGTGGGGCCAAGTACAATAACTTCAGTTTTATCTGAGTTTAAAAGCAGAAAATTAGAGGTCATCCATGTCTTTATGTCTGTAAGACAATCCTGCAGTTTAGCTAATTGGTGTGTATCCTCTGGCTTCATGGATAGATAAAGCTGGGTATCATCTGCGTAACAATGAAAATTTAAGCAATACCGTCTAATAATACTGCCTAAGGGAAGCATGTATAAAGTGAATAAAATTGGTCCTAGCACAGAACCTTGTGGAACTCCATAATTAACTTTAGTCTGTGAAGAAGATTCCCCATTTACATGAACAAACTGTAATCTATTAGACAAATATGATTCAAACCACCGCAGCGCAGCGCCTTTAATACCTATGACATGCTCTAATCTCTGTAATAAAATTTTATGGTCAACAGTATCAAAAGCAGCACTGAGGTCCAACAGAACAAGCACAGAGATAAGTCCACTGTCCGAAGCCATAAGAAGATCATTTGTAACCTTCACTAATGCTGTTTCTGTACTATGATGAATTCTAAAACCTGACTGAAACTCTTCAAATAGACCATTCCTCTGCAGGTGATCAGTTAGCTGTTTTACAACTACCCTCTCAAGAATCTTTGAGAGAAAAGGAAGGTTGGAGATTGGCCTATAATTAGCTAAGATAGCTGGGTCAAGTGATGGCTTTTTAAGTAATGGTTTAATTACTGCCACCTTCAAAGCCTGTGGTACATAGCCAACTAACAAAGATAGATTGATCATATTTAAGATTGAAGCATTAAATAATGGTAGGACTTCCTTGAGCAGCCTGGCAGGAATGGGGTCTAATAAACATGTTGATGGTTTGGATTAAGTAACTAATGAAAATAACTCAGACAGAACAATCGGAGAGAAAGAGTCTAACCAAATACCGGCATCACTGAAAGTAGCCAAAGATAACGATACATCTTTGGGATGGTTATGAGTAATTTTTTCTCTAATAGTCAAAATTTTGTTAGCAAAGAAAGTCATGAAGTCATTACTAGTTAAAGTTAATGGAATACTCAGCTCAATAGAGCTCTGACTCTTTGTCAGCCTGGCTACAGTGCTGAAAAGAAACCTGGGGTTGTTCTTATTTTCTTCAATTAGTGATGAGTAGAAAGATGTCCTAGCTTTACGGAGGGCTTTTTTATAGAGCAACAAACTCTTTTTTCAGGCTAAGTGAAGATCTTCTAAATTAGTGAGACGCCATTTCCTCTCCAACTTACGGGTTATCTGCTTTAAGCTACGAGTTTGTGAGTTATACCACGGAGTCAGACACTTCTGATTTAAAGCTCTCTTTTTCAGAGGAGCTACAGCATCCAAAGTTGTCTTCAATGAGGATGTAAAGCTATTGACGAGATATTCTAACTCCCTTACAGAGTTTAGGTAGCTACTCTGCTCTGTGTTGGTATATTACATTAGAGAACATAAAGAAGGAATCATATCCTTAAACCTAGTTACAGCGCTTTCTGAAAGACTTCTAGTGTAATGAAACTTATTCCCCACTGCAGGGTAGTCCATCAGGGTAAATGTAAATGTCATTAAAAAATGATCAGACAGAAGGGAGTTTTCAGGGAATACTGTTAAGTCTTCTATTTCCATACCATAAGTCAGAACAAGATCTAAGATATGATTAAAGTGGTGGGTGGACTCATTTACTTTTTGAGCAAAGCCAATAGAGTCTAATAATAGATTAAATGCAGTGTTGAGGCTGTCATTCTCAGCATTTGTGTGGATGTTAAAATCGCCCACTATAATTATCTTATCTGAGCTAAGCACTAAGTCAGACAAAAGGTCTGAAAATATGTCTTCTTGAATATGATGCCACAAGCTTGATGCACCTATCTTTGGGAAGTTTTGTCCTTTCCTCTTTGCAGCACCTCTCAGGCTCCATCAGGTTGGATGGGGAGCGTCGGTGCACAGCCATTTTCAGATCTCTCCAGAGATGTTCAATCAGATTCAGGTCTGGACTCTGGTTGGGCCACTCAAGGACATTCCCAGAGTTGTCCTGAAGCCACTCCTTTGATATCTTGGCTGTGTGTTTAGGGTAATTGTCCTGCTGAAAGATGAACTGTCGCCCCAGTCTGAGGTCAAGAGAGCTCTGGAGCAGGTTTTCATCCAGGATGTCTCTGTACATTGCTGCATTCATCTTTCCCTCAATCCTGACTAGTCTCCCAGTTCCTGCTGCTGAAAAACATCCCCACAGCATGATGCTGCCTGGTTTCCTCCAAACATCACGTCTGACATTCACACCAAAGAGTTCAATATTTGTCTCCTCAGATAAGAGAATTTTGTTTCTCCTGGTCTGATAGTCCTTCGGGTGCCTCCAGCTGGGCGTCCATGTGTCTTTTACTAAGGAGTGGCTTCCGTCTGGCCACTCTACCATACAGGCCTGATTGGTGGATTGCTGCAGAGATGGTTGTCCTTCTGGAAGGTTCTCCTCTCTCCACAGAGGAATGCTGGAGCTCTGACAGAGTGACCATTGAGTTCTTGGTCGCCTCCCTAAGTAGGGATGGGTATCGAGAATTGGGTCTTTTTGAGAATCATTAAGAAATGATTGGATCCACTGACATTAATATCCTTATCGGTCCTTCAGAGCAACCACTGTTTTGAGGGTGTTTTATCAGGAAAATGATCATTTCTTTACACTGATTGCAGACCCTGCAGCAGGTCTGTAATCAACTGCTTCTGCAGCGCGGATCTGCTTGAAGCAACGGAGCAGTGCTCTGACCCACTGCTTCACTGGTTCTCTGCTTTTCAGAAGCGGCAAGTCCGCTTCTTAACTCCTCTCAAAGCCATTTAAACGTCAATCGTGAGTCACTTTTGTGCGGATTAAAGTCACTAACTGGGTCTTGTCTTGTTGCGAGCAAGAAACGAGAATCATCCTCTGTTCCGTTTGCACAGCACCAATTGCTGCACCGCTCTCTGCTTAGTCAAGTTAGAGTCCGGTCGGAGTTAATAACTTCAAAGTGAATCACCGTTTTAAACCAAATGATATGTTGTGAAAGTGTCGTGACACGGACCCACAACAGGGGGCGTTAATGAACGGACAATGGATAAGCCAAAAGTAACAATTTAATGTTGTGAATCGCACAACGACGTATAGACAATAACAATATGGTGACTGTCAATCATACACCAGGTGACGTGTGGGCAGGCTCGACGATAGAAGACGCCTGGCGAGAGAAGAGCCGGATCCCACACAGCTTCCACCGCCAACGGAGCTGAAGAACACCGGAGCCGCCAAGCCCTGCGCCCCAGGTGGCCGCTGTCTTCAGCAGTCAGACCCGGTACTGCTGGCAGAGAACAGAGACAGTCCTGATGAGTGTGAGGTCGCACACTCAGTAATCCCACAGTCTGTACACAATTAGGAGGGAGAACCTCCACCTCCAGCAACAATTTCACCCGTGCAGCTCCTGTTGGTCTCTTTCCTGGATGGAGTGAGAGGCGAAGAACGTCGTCCTCTCACTGTCCGCCAATCCAGCCTCCGACAGAGCCCGCAGGAACACGGCTGCACACAGAACAATGTTTTGGACAACAATAATTGCAGCAGAGAAGGTTACCTGAATGGTAGCTGATTTCTTGGCGGGGAGGTGGAGTTGCAGTCCGGCCTTTATGGTGGTGGTGATGAGTAGTGGATGAGTGACAGCTGGTACGGATGATGAGTGACAGCTGTCACTCCTGGTCGCTCCGACGCCCTCTCGTGCTTGAAGCCCGCACTTCAAGCAGGGCGCCATCTGGTGGTGGTGGGCCAGCAGTACCTCCTCTTCAGCGGCCCACACAACATGATACCACTTTCCAAATGTTGTAACACAGAGAAACAACAACAAACTAAAATGTTTTTCCTCCCAAAATGAGACGTCCTCGTTTCTTTATGAATGACACTAATGTTGACTTGCAGCGCAGTCGTTTGCAACAGCTCAGCTCAGAGTTTATGGAGTTACATTTATGTCAATGTCTGAAAGGAAATGCTTTTCAGAACTACAGATTTTGTTTATTTCTATTTATGTCCAGAGTTTAAGGATCCAGTGACCAATTTCATATTTATTTACTTTAAGACTCATACCCATCCTTATCCCTGACTAAGGCCCTTCTCCCCCGATTGCTCAGTGTAGGCGGGTGGCCAGCTCTAGGAAGAGTCCTTCTTCCATTTGCAGATGATGGAGGCCACTGTGCTCATTGAGACTTTCAAAGCAGCAGAAATGTTTGTTCCCTTCCTCATATTTGTGCCTCGAGACAATCCTGTCCCGGAGGTCTACAGACAATTCCTTTGACTTCATACTTGGTTTGTGCTCTGTCAACTGTGGGATCTTATATGTACACAGGTGTGTGTCTTTCCAAATCATGTCCAATCAACTAAATTTACCCCAGATTTACTCCAATTAAGCTGTAGAAACTTCTCAAGGATGATCAGTGGAAACAGGATACACCTGAGTTCAATTTTGAGTTTCATGACAAAGGCTGTGAATACTTATGTACATGTGATTTCTTTATATATATATATATATATATATATATATATATATTATTTTTTAATGAATTTGCAAAAATCTACAAAAAAGAAAACCTTTTTTCACATTGCCATTATGGAGTATTGTTTGTAGAATTTTGAGGAAAACAATGAATTTCATCCATTTTGGAATAAGGCTGTAACATAAAATGTGGAAAAAGTGAAGTGCTGTGAATACTTTCTGAATCCTGAGGGATTCCCTTGTTGTTGTTCATTAATATTCCCCAGGAAGGTGTTAAAGGACGGAGGTCGAGCTGAGCAGGTCGGATAAGACACACACACGCGCCCACACACAGGCACACAGGAGTTGAAGCGACCGCGCCACATTGGGCACGGAAAACGTAAAACACACGGTGTAACTCTGACACACCCTTATCAATCAGGTCGACTGTTTATATAGTGAGAGACAAACCCATTTAGTGCATCCTCTCACCCTCTGTCACCATCACTGACCACTAAGTCTGGTCGTCTGACACGTCCAAGAGGGCTCTGAGACTATATGAGGCAGATAGGAGTGCTGAGAGGGGATGTGCACAAAGTTCAATACATCAATAAGACAGCAAACTGTGAGCAACACAACAAAGTCTCTGTTGAATGGGAATTGAACCTCATTTTGACAAAACCAGTAGACACACCACCTCACTGCTCCACCTCGTTCAACATCACAGTCACATGCTTTTCACCTAATGTGTTTAAAACATGCTATCAGCTGCACAAATATTGAAAAGAACACCGAAAATGGAACAACAGGAAAAGATACACAATGGAGGAAACAAATTCCAGTACAAGATATATGGGTCAAATATATACAATATGATTCTTTAACATTTTATTTTTTGGTTATCAGCTTCCAGGATCCGTTACCTGCAGCTGGTGTTTCCACACGAGTCAGCAGTCACAGCCTTGAGGCGACGTGTGTTGTGATTTGGTGCTATATACAGTAGTGTTCAGAATAATAGTAGTGCTATGTGACTAAAAAGATTAATCCAGGTTTTGAGTATATTTCTTATTGTTACATGGGAAACAAGGTACCAGTAGATTCAGTAGATTCTCACAAATCCAACAAGACCAAGCATTCATGATATGCACACTCTTAAGGCTATGAAATACCTTGTTTCCCATGTAACAAACTGATAAAAAACATGTAATAAACTGAACCGACTGCGTACAAAGCTTTCAATTATGCAGACACACCGGACCAATGTCACCAAACCCTCACATTTAAAAAGGCGTTAGATCTGTGTGTGTGTTATCTTAAAGCACTTTTAGCATCTGCCTCAGATGAAAAAGCATCACACAAAGCGTGCACAATATTTCTGCTTCAATATATGCCTTCAACAATTTATCATTTATCAAAAATCTTTGAAAATTACAGGATTAAATCGGCTACGCTACTTGTTATAGTGATATAACATCTTTTATAAATGCTGTTCAATTCAACACAAAGGTCTCAGGAGGAAGAGAAGCAAAGGAAAAAGGGGGGAGCTGAGTGGGAAGAAGGGGAGGATCGGAGGAAGGGGAAATAAGTGGAGGGGAAAAATCCACGCTGGCCTGGCTGGAATTCCCCAATGCAGTTTCCTGCAGGATTTTGGACCAGCTATTGTGCATGTTTTGATGTGTGTGTACATGTGTGTGTTCACGTTTCCTCTGGGCCTTTTCTGAGCAGCCAGTGTGGGGGATCCACGATCGCCCCTGCTGCAGTCTGACTGCAGGGGCCAACATGAGGAGGGTCGAGATCTGAGCCTCCAAACCACATAACAATTGCGTGTGTGGACATGCATGCACACACACACTGACCGCTGACCCTGGAATGTGAGCGGAGGGGGGAAGAGAGAGAGAGAAAGAGAGAGCAAGAGAGAATAGTGTGTTCTAATTAATGTAAATCAGGCAGTATTAACATGTGTTAACAAAAGCCAGGGCTTCAGATTGGATAATGCGTGGCCACGTGCAAACGCGCGCGCACACACGCACACACACACACACAGAAAGTCATTGTAAAGCTCACACAATCAAACACAATGACCATGCAGGGAGATAAAATTAGAAATTAGGGAAAATAAATAAAATACTACTACAATACTACTAATAATAATCCATTTCCGGTTATTCCTTGGGAAAGATGAAAGAAAAAGAAAAGAAAAAAAAATTGGGTTGACAGGTTTTTTTTTTTTTTTTTTTTATATACTTAGCATCTTGTTAAATGATACCAGAATGCAATTCTTCAGCTTTGGGCGTGCACATCATTTTCAGAAAAAGACGCACTGAATCCAGGTGACAATGTTTTATTTCAACATTACTAATATGAAATTAAAGTGCGTATCACTATTAAATAAAATATCAAATGAGCTGACTAATCTAAATAAAAAAAATTATGAAAATACTGATGTATTTCATTTTATTTTTGGTGCCATATACCCAGAGAAATGAAGTCATAAACAAGGGGAAATTAGCTCGATTTCACCTGCTTCTGATAAATGCTCAGAAACCTCAAGCTGTCAGGAATATGAACTTTGGTGACATCATCTCAGGTCCCGCCTCTGAAATTAATGTCGGAAATTTTTTTTTTTTTTTTTACAGTGAGAACTCTGTTTTTGTGGACTTTAACAGTGAATATGTCAAAATGGTTAAAATGTGTATTTTGCAAGGATGTAGTCACATAACTAGTGTTGCTTATTAAGTGGACAGATTTTCCGAAGATAATATTTTGAGGAGGAGAGTGAGGTTTTTTTTTTTTTTTTTTTGTGCATCTCGTACAGACAGCAGAAGTGAAGCCCAGCACAGTGTGAAAATGGTCTTCAAAACATGATGGCTCTAACCACAGATTTTATCCTTTTGGGTGACCAGGAGAAAATTCTTCAAGAGAGTTTCCTCTTGCAGCCTGGAACTGGCCGTGTTTGTGGTTTCCTCTGCAGCGTCGCACCATACTAAGCTAAGATGCTACGTGCGGGACACAGTGTCGCTGAGGAAGCAGCCTCTGTGATCACGGAGCAGAGACAGAATGTGACAACGAGTGACCACTTACAACAGGACAGCCGTGAAGCGAACCAGCTCCCAGCCCTTTAATTTACTGGCTAAACTGAGCTAAAGCGATGGCTAAGCTAAGTTATCGGCAGAACGCACTGACTTTCTGATTTCTGCTGTTTTGCAATTTGATATGAAGAAAATGAGAAATATATTTCTTATTACTTTAATTATTAGTTCAAAATGGCAAAACTATGATTCTAAAAGCTTAAACTATGATGGAATTGGTACATTTTCAGCAACATTTGAGTTCATTTTTCAGAAATTCTGTGCTGGGCGGCACAGCCAATTTGACCCAGAGAACCAGGTGGAAATTTACAGTACTGGGCGGTGCCGGGCGGCCCCGCCCACCGTGACTAGAACCCTGACCTGGTTAAATAAAGATTATTATTAATTATTATTATAGTATATAATTTTTTAAAAGATAGTGTTGATTGGAGTGAGATATGCCCTTTAAGATCCAAATGGATGAAGTAACAAACACTGTCTTTGAGCCAGAACATGTGAGCCGAGCGGAACAATGAGAATTTCTGCTCATCACTTACAGAGCCACATGCAGCTCTGAAAAGAGGGTGGGGGGCACTCTTCCCCAACACACCCAGGCTGGAGCAGGACATGTCAGAGAGGAGCAGAACAGGAGCAAGAAGAGAGCTGCAGCGAAAGGATTTTAGCATATTGGACGAGTGGAGGGGGAGTTCCTTAAAACTTTAAATGTTTAAAGCACACATGGTCTGCATGTTCTTCACCAGCACAGCACATACTGTCGACATGAGTGCATGAAACACATACATCCTTTAGTTTATTTTTTTCTCTCTCTGTTGTCTGTGTACGATGACCACGAAGTTCGGCTGTTTTTACTACAAATTCCATGGGTTCTGTAACAGTCACACCCAGTGATACCTCACCGATGTTTCATAGTCTGGTGCAGCTCCAGACTGAATGATGGGGGGGCACTCTTCAAACACTTGTATCATCATATTAACGCCTGAGAAAATGCCGCACCATCTTTTCGCACACGATCACATTCCTGGACGTTAACCACGAGTATTTTCCACACAGCTTGTCCAGAAAGACACTCACTAGCTGACGCAATTTTATATTGCACCAAAACCAATAAAAGTGTTGCTGTCATGCAAAATTGTTGTACTAGCAAAAACATGCATTCTGATTGGCCATTAGAGTCAGTGCCAAAAATAGGATCGGTTGGGTAAGTGGAAACTTTAGTGTTTGTTTGTTTTAAAGGGCTTATGTTGTTAATTCTGCAACTATCAATTCCTTTCTAAACTGACTGTTTGGATGATTTTTGTTTTTTCTTATGGGTTACTGGGCAACACTGTGGCTGAATGGGTGGCACGGTGACTTAGTGGTTAGCTCACAGCAAGAAGGTCATGGGATCGCTTCCTGTCCTTTCTGTGTGCAGTTTGCATTTTCTCCTCCGTGTCTGTGTGGGTTTCTTCCGGTTTCCTTCCCACAATCAAAACATGCTTATTTAGGGTCTGCTCTTTTCTTTGCCCTTGACCAAGGAAGTGTCTCTACATCTGGAGTTGGTCCCCGGGCGTTGGACTGTGGCTGCTCACTACTCCTAGTGGCTGGATTGTGTAGAACTGTAATTAGGATGGTTACATGCAGAGGACAAATTGTTATATATATGTACACACGAGGTCTGTTAGAAAAGTATCCAACCTTTTTATTTTTTGCAAAAATCTGATGGATTCGAATCACGTGCATGAGCCAACCTTGAACCTTCGTGCGCATGCGTGAATTTTTTCATGCCTGTCGATTACGTCAGTTGCTGGCAAGCACCATTTGTGTGAGGACGTGTGTTGTGCTCTCCGCAGATTTTCATTGCAAGGAAAATGGCGGAACGACTGGAGCAGCGCTACTGCATCAAATTTTGCCAGAAACTGGGCGACAGCCAGGTGGAAACCATTTTTTTGGTTTCTTTGCTCTGACAATAAATGGAATATTTTTTGGTTGTGGACAAAGTAAATTTTGAGGGCAACGTCTTGGACTTTGGGAAACAGTGATTGAAAATAACAACATTGAAGAAACAACAATAAGAGAATTTGAAGAATGAAAACAACTGCTTATCATTAGTTGTCAATTAATTTAATAATTGATTAACAAATCAATCACTTTCTGCACATCTAAAATCAATACTGCAGTGATTAATGTTTGTCCCGAGTGGATTAACTGTTTTTGAGGTGATTGGGTGGAAGAAAGTTCATTGCACTTGACAATAAAATGATCTAAACATCTAAATTCTTCAAAGCATCAGAATCGTGTGTCTCAGATATTTTCAGCTCCTCTATTCAATATCGCCACGGTAGTCTGACAGCTCAGTTTTGCAACAAGACATGCATCATAACGCCAGACGTGACATCATGATGCCAAACTCTGCATTATGCAACAAGAAAAACGGCTCCATTGATCCTGAAAACCTGTGTAAAGCTACATTTTCACAACAGAGAAAACTGATCAGCACTCAGTGACGGAATTCATAAAGAATCGGACCAATAATCAGAAATCAATCTATAATGTCTTATCAAGTCCCATCCCTAACTTCTAAAAATAGAAGGCAGCTTGAAAAAAGTCAACAGTGATGACCGTGAAGAGTAAAGAGGAGTGAGAACGGAAGCTGTGCAAACAGCAGCATATTATTTGAGAATCAGTGTTATGATTCCGATTCTCCAGAGCAGCTGAAGCCTCAAGAGGCTCCGATGCCTTTGAAACATATCAGGTGACACCGTGTTAAATGACTCCAGACTTCCAGATCACATTCTAACAAAGGTGCAGCACCACAATGGGTTCTGCAGCATGCTGACGTTTCACGTCAACAGGCAGAAATCACCTCAAGGCAAATTTCCTTTTGTTCCATTCTTACAAGGCCTCAGTACTTGCGACAAAAAACAATAAGTGGAATAATAGACCTGACACCAAGTGTAAACTCTCATGTTTTATGAAGTCTGTGATTACATATCCTGCAAACAAGCGTGACTGATTAACCCACACTAATGTAGCATTCATTAAAGGCTGCGATCACTGGTGGGTGGCGGGTGTAGGTTGGCTGCAGGCGTCTTAGCATTTAATAGCCAATTCAAAGGCAAGTGCTGCTAGTACATAAAAATAAATAAAGAACCTTCAATAAAATACAACTCCAGCTATACCAAACATTTAACTTCCACAACAACATTCAGACAGAAGCTTATTTATTTATGCACAAATGCTGATGTGTTTGTGTTCTAAGAGGGCTATTCCAAAATAAATAAATAAATAAAAATAATCCAGTCTATGGATTATCACGCCCTGATGGTCAATTTCTCATGAGCAATGCTGGCAACAGCACAGACCCTTAAAATTTGGGTGGTGCTCAAAACTGAGAATAATCTCACAATCAGATGAGTGATATTTTTGATTTGTGATGAAATTATACATTTTATTTAAATTGGCATTCTGATGCACATAATACTGGCCATGCTTGTGCATCGGCCCACCCCCTCTTCGGGTAGAATTTCACGTGGAGAGCCCTGGGCCCTCTGATGGGAGATGGATTTTATTTATCTTCCAATATGATTCACTGGGCCCAATTTTATTGCGTTCCAAAATTTCTATCAATTTCTCAAAAACACACTTTAATGTAGATTCTGCTCACGCTGATGGTAATAAATCTGCATCACAAGAAACTGAGCTACAAACATGCAATAATGTGGAGAGAAAAAAAAAAAATCACAAAGTAAAATATTCTGTCTTGCAGAAAATATTTTACTTTGTGATTTTTCTATATAGGTCCTAAGGACCGTTGGTGCCGGTGCTTGCCCTCTGATACCGCAGCGTGTAGTGGATGAGAGTCAAATACCCTGGACAGGACACCAGAGCATCGCAGCAATGGCTGGTGCACATTTACAGGCAAGGAGACTAAGACAATGCAGATGAAGCATCTTGTTCAAGGACACAATAGGAATCAAATCCAGGTCACTGACTGGTGCCCCAACTCCTAAAGTGGCCAACAAAATTTACCAACATTTGTCCCTCAAAACAACAGCACTAAGTGCAATGTTACAGTTACTCCACTACTTGTAGAAATAACCCACAAAGACGATGAGTCCTGATTAGATTTTGTTCTGCTGCCTCTGATCTACATGTCTAATACCCAATTCAATCTGTGTAACTGGAAATCAGCTGTGATCATGGGTCAGTAACGGTTTTAAAGAAAGAAAAGACAGAATCCAAGCATTTTTGGGTCTAAACATTTGAACTCCAATTTAAGGTCGATGAAAATCTCAAAGACGTTTTCAGCAGTGTTGTTTGACCACAGACAGTAGTGTCAGGATCAACTAAGATACGGTAGCATAGAGACCTCAAAGAACAAAGCAAGCTGCTTCGCCCTGAATCCAAAAACCAAACACCTCATCTTGAACTACCTCAATCAGTTAAACCATACTATGCTTGCTGGGACTGGACTTGAATAAATAAAGGATTACCTACAGTCAAACACCATTGCTATCGGTACTGGTTTCAGAGCCACTGAGAAACGGATTATCTTCAGTGGATTTTCTGATGATAATTTATGTGTCTCTATAGTGGTGAGCGTGTGTTTATGGTGGAGTCACACTGATGGTGGGAGGTACAGAGATGGTAAGATCTGAGGGCAGTCTTACCATAATGCCGTGGCCTGGCGGTCTATCCAAACACTAAGAAGAAGAGTCACTTAAGATTTGAGCCCTACTATCATGGCCCCTGCTCCTTTGCTACAAAGCAAAGAGGGAACTCCAAGTTACTGTATGAAGTTCACAGAAAGAGGCTAAAAATATAAGTCTGTGATATAAATTATGTACTCGTAAATTAAAAGATGATAAAGTTAAAAAAAAGACTCAAATTTGAGAAAGTCAGGACATTTTCATAATTTTTCAAAGAAGTGGTATTAATGTATTAAGAATACTGGATTCCACTACAAAAACAAATGTGCCTTTTTTGTTGTTGCTTTCAATGTATCAAAGATTCTCTCATTTCAAACTCAACACTAAGAAAAGCAATTACTGCTTCTGTCGTAACGTTGTGCCAAATGATTCCAGGATCTAAAGAGCCACTCGACAACACTTTCGTAAAGTTCTGGCAACTGTTTCAGACCAAGTCGCTTTGGTAAAGTTGAATCATTTTGTGCTGTGGTTTTCAACAACCACATCCTTTAGGGAACAGATGAAGACCGGTGCTTTCCAAAGTGCATTTACGAGAACAATCTCCAGCCAATTCAAGTAAACCTGACTGTTAAAAACAACATTACACTCATTTGTCAATCAGTGCACACAAACATCAAATAAAGCAAAGAACTGAGAATTCTACTGAAGCACACTCAAAAACTCAGACTCTTCATAGCAGTAACATGAGACCACATTTAGTCACCTACTGGAATGAATACGTGAAACAAGATAATTTCGTGTCTTATACAGTTTGATTTCATTACATGAAGGGGGGGTGTGAGCAGCAATTATACACCCCCCCTCCACTATTTTCTCCAATTTTCACCATCACTGTTCATCCAGCCACCACAGCAACAAAAAAACACCAAACATGGTCAAATAACATCCTCGTAGATCAGACGTGCGTGTTTGAATGTTATTATTATAATACAATGGTGAGTCCTACACAATTGCCGACATCACACTGATTACATACAGCAGACAAACACAAGGAGCAACACCTTTCACAAAATGGAATAACATAACCCTACAAGGCACTCGGAAAGTACTCGCACTCCTTCCAACTTATATTGTAGAAATTCTGCTAAAATATTTAGGCTTCATTTTCTCTCAACCAATTATGCTCCTTAAAAAAGAGTGAGAAAATACTGCAAATTAACATTTTAAAATGCAATATATCAAGGCAACTATTCACATTGTTTCCTATGACAAACCAATTTCATTTTGGATGCACCACATTCTACCAAAAATGATGTTTAATATTTATTTCTACACCCATTTTTTTTTAATAGTACACCTGTGGTAAATTTGAATGGAAAAGACCAGTTAAGGTATGCACGCTTGCAAAACATTCCACAGTCAGCAATATGTATCATTTGAAGAATTACAAAAAAAAAAAAAAAACGTGTGCTGCACATAAGCATAACTGGTCAGTTTATTTACACAAATATCAAAACAATATTTTCATCCCAAATAACCAACTCTCTTTAAAAGCGCTATTTTTCCAAGTATGCACTGATGCTAAATGCATATTTTTCAGTACAATGTTGCATACAAATATGATTTTGTGTTGTTGTTGAGATTTAAACAATACACATTATGTCTTGGCACATTTTGCAGTGAAGCTGTGTGCCAAAATTGTGGAAGATCCATAGAAGAGACCAAAGTAGGGGAGGTTTTTTTTTTTAAATTGAGTATTTTTTAGGGTTGAGATTGCCATGACAATTACTTATGTAATAACCAACACACTTAATTCAGGTTTTATTCCAGATATCAAGAAGATGCTTTTTATAAATAAGTGAAGGTAGACTCCACAGATATGAAGAGTGGAAAGGTTGTGTTTTTTTTTTAACCCCAATATCATTCTGTTAGGAGCATGACAAAAAGTAGCTACACACTGAGCGCTGAAATGAAAATTTCCAACAAATTCAATGGCGATGCATCACCATATGCAAATTTGGACTCTGTAAACTTAACTGTGGAGAAAATCCAGTATAATTACAAAGATTCTCCTGCTCTAGTTAACAGCATAACTGTAAGCAAAAAGGTTCATCAAGACAGAAGATGACAAAAGTACAGCACTGTGCAGGAAACGAGGTCCAGTAACGTATCAGCAGGTGCATTTATACAGCTGACAAACAGGAAAATTATTCATACAGAATATCGACAAACTTCCAGCTAAGCACACATTTTACTGTAGACCAGAAGAAACAAGGATAATCTGAGTCTGAAATTTGATTTGGTTACTGATTGAGTCCAGTCAAATAATATATGTTGCTAACGCGGCGTAAACATCCATCAAGTGGTATTTTATGAAAGCGATGCTGCTAACAGCATTGTTTTCATCTTCATTGATTCCCTCTTGTACATTATTGTCGTCCATACAATCCCATCTTAATGACATTACGTCCCACCAGCCAAAGTCATTCACACAAAAATCAATATAACAGCACGAGTCTTTCCATCAGCATTTGTTAAATTCCAAAATGTCATCTGTCTGTTGACACTTTGAAGCCTGTGATGGTTTTTCATCCCAACCAGGTTCCAGAAATCACAGCAGTTCACCCATATTTTATATATGCGTGTGTACCTGTGTGATTAACTAATGGACAGGCAGGAAAAAAAAATGTCTGCCACACAGCAGGGAGGCGGGGTCTGTCTGTGCCACATCTGTGTGTGAGCGTTTTTCATTTAAAACATGTTGGTTGAAGGATGCACACTTGCAGTCCTGGTCAGGAATAACAGCACCACTTATTTTTTGAGTACAAAATTCTAAATATATTCAGAAATACAGTCAAATCCATAAGTAGTTGGACAGTGACACCATTGCTGGAGTTGTGTCTCTGTAAGTCACCACAATGGAGTTAAAACGAACCAATCCAGATGAGCTTGTAGTGTAGATCAACTTTATTGCTTTACTTTAATTCAAAGGGTTTAACCAAAATATATAACATTTTTAGGAATTGCAACAATTTTTACACAGTGCCTCCTTAACTGCTCAAACTAAATATAAGGATTTTTATTTATTTATTTATTTTAATATACAGTACACAATTACTTTTACTGCCAGTGTTATTTAGACCAGGGATGGACACGTGAACATTTCCAAGACTTAGACTTCATTTCCATCCATCATTAAGAAACAGTCGGGGACTGTATGCTGGAAAATTGTCTGGGGCTGGCAGACCTTAAATACTAAATGATTCATGCATTCATGGTTATTTTTGTTCAACTCACTGAAGCTAAAGGTCGACACTACTAAACATCTTAATTATGTCATTTTAACTCCACTGTGGTGGTGTACAAAGACAAAATTACAAAAAATTGTGCCACTGTCCAAAAACCTCTGGACATACTAAATGCCAATAAATAAATAAAGTAATCAGAATATATAATAAAAAAAAATGCAACCCTAACCTGAAACTCAACCACATTTGTCCTCAGTCTGGGTTTAAAACAGCCCAACAAACAAAACATTGGTAGTGATCTTGTACAAGAGGTCAAAAAAAAAAAAATCAACTAGTTTAATGATAAGATACACATCACAACACAATTACTCTGAACAATGCTGTTCAGAGTAATCATGTAGAAAGTCATCTGTGGAGAATGCTCAACTTCACAGAAACAAATTATTCTGAAGTATAAATTGTCATCCTTGATGTTATCAGTTTCCCATTTGTATAATTTATAAATCATGTATGATTCTTCTGTAACAGATCATGATTTCTTCCATGCAGTAATTGCCTTTTCATGATACTTAGCAAAACAAAACAAAACACAAACCTCAAAACAATACAATTCGATAAAATTATCACAATGTATTGTTCTACCTAGGGATGCACCGATACCACTTTTTCCCCCCAGACTGAGTACAAGTACATACATTTTGGTACTCGTCAATACAGAGTAACGATACAAATACTTAATGATAGATTACAGTTTTATGATGACTTTGAAAACATGTTTTATTCATCAGTTGTTCCTTATGTTTTGACTGTAATTGTTACCAATATCATTAGCTTTGTTTTTATTTACATTTCACTTAAATCATGTAACTTCACTTTTTGACTACAACAAATTGTCCTTTAACATTGTGTGTTTCTTAAACATGACACTGACAGACATCTCACTAAAATGTAACCTGTGGACTTCAGCACTACAAAATACACAACAACAACTAAACTGAAACTGTCCAATAACTTTGTATGTGAGGACTAAAAGCCTTTTTTGAAAATGTGAGGGGCAGCTTCTCTGTGTTATCAGATGTGAGACCGTTTCTGTTTATATCTACAATGTGAAACACTGAGCTAAACAGCTTTTCATTCTCCACGCTATTTTTTTTTTTTTTTTTGCTTTTAATGAAATATGTACAGGTAACATACACAAATACATACCATAAATGATTTTTTTTTCCCCAAAGGTGGAACGCGTAATATTGATGAGCACAGCGTGCATACACACACACACACAGTCGTGCGGCATCTCCGCAACACATGGAGGCAAAACAGAGTAATTTTAACATTATTTTATTGTTTCTTTGAGGATCATAGGATAATTTCCTTGTGTTCAGACAGAATAGCCCGTTGCCTGTGGTAAATGAGCCGATAATGAATAAGGCGCGCAGTGACAACTTCTGGCGCAAAGTGCAGCTCATGGAGGTGAGCAGATGGTCAGAACCCAGCGCCACAGAGATTCCGCAAATGGATTACACCTGTAGCGGACTGAGCCGGTCTCCCATCGGCCTGAACACCTACACCAAGAGCTGAAACTCACTAACCTGATGGACAGTCTCCGCTGCTGAAATCCTGATCTGAGTTCTGACGGAGGAACTGGCGCAAAGCGCCGAACTCACAGGGGAACTTTTTTTCAGCCACACAAGGAATTAAAGTATTTTCAGATGTTGTCTTCCAAACTCGGGAGGCTTAATGTGGATTATTTTTCTTCAGGATAGTATGATGATGAATTTCACTAACAGGTAAGACTTTTTATTTACTCTGTGTGAATTTTCTCCGCATGTGGACCGTGGCTTTCAGCCAATTAATGGACAGCACTGACGAACGTATTTCGACTTAATGAGTAAATTACATGAAAGCCTGTAAAAATCTATAAATTAGCCGCATCATTGTTTAAGCCGCAGTTTTCAAAACGTATGAAAAAAGTAGCGGCTTATAGTCCGAAAATTACAGTGTGTGTGCGTGAAAATCCCACATTGAGAGGTCGACGTCACACTGCTGTAAAGTGGTATCGGATCATGTAGTAATGAGGCATTTGATGATTATGAGTAAATGAATATGGGATCAGGCCGATACCCGATACTGGTATCGGGATCAGTGTATCCCTAGTTCTACCCCTATCAAGCACTATTGAAAGGGGTTGAAAAGCATCTCATTTCATTACTAACTTGGAATAAAATAAAGCAGTCAGCCATCACAGAATGGACCATTTTAAAGGAGGATATCAATGGAAATGCCGTCAATGTGGATTAGTGGTTAACACCGTTGCCTCACAACAATAAGGTCGTGGGATTGCTTCCTACCTGGACCTTTCTGTGTAGAGTTTGCATGTTCTCCCTGTGTTTGCTTGTTTCCGGCTTCTTCCCCCTTTCAAAGACATGCAGCTTAGATGAAATGGTGACTCCACATTGACCACAAGTAAGTGAGAATGTGAACACGTTTGTATCTCTGTATGTGGCCATGCAACAGGCTGGCATCATGTCCAGGATGTACCATACCTGCAGGCACCTTGACACTTGCATGCATTTAACTCCCACACTGCTGCCCAATTCACTGGGCCAATGCAACCTGCTGTGTGCCGATAGAGGCTGCACTGTGTGCCGCTAGATGCTGGGTTATATAAAATAATGATTTCATCGCGGATTAATCATTTGCTCTCAGAATTTTGCTGATTACATCCACCTGTAATCACTCTGGAATTAGAGGATTTTTCTGCAGCTGCTCTTTTGCGTTTCATGATGTGGAGAATGCATCTGGAATCATCTCAAAGGTAATTATTTACAATATTTATATTGTAGTGGCTTGTTAAAACAGTTGCAATTTCATTCCTTCTTATGAGTATCTGTAAAATTCTGTTTGTGATAGATTTAACATCTCATGATAATCGTTCAGGTGTGCTGTGCTGTGGTGCACAGCACTGATGAAATGACTTGCAGTGGGATACAGTGTTTCTGAATTATTTGCACAATGTTCACGTGTAGTGAACAAAATTAATGTGCCAGAAATTTTGAACATTTAAAAATTTTCTTTGCACACTTGCACGCAGCTGAGCACAGCTTACAATGGTTGACAACAAGTTTACTCTCTGGCACGATAGTGCGTACATCAACTTTGTGCAAGTGTCAAGGTACGTTAACACTCTACGACTGCTTGGATAGGTTCCAGCACCCCCATGACCCTTGATTGGAATAAGCAGGTATAGAAAAATGAATGAATAAATATCAATGGAAATGTTTGGCAGCTGCCTTTTCATTGAGCCCCCCCAGTGGAGCTTGAAGGAAAAAAAACATCTGGTTTCAGAAGTGTGGAGGAAAGAAGGGTACATAAGACAGATGTGGCTGGAGTAGGAAGGGTACAACATTTATCGGGGACTTCCTGGACCTGTTTATTGTTGACATAAAGGAGCTCAGTCATTTCTGACAAGCCGCCCAGGCTGTCAAAGCGTGCTGACGTTAGTAACAGCACATAACAGGAGGACAGTTGATCCACTGTTACAGCAAAACCATCAGGAGGTTCAAGGAAGAAGGGTTAGGAGAAGGATAAAATGATGTGTGGTACAGTGGCAAATAACTCAGGATGGATGGACCTGTGTGGTGAAAGAGGAAGCAGATGGAGTGAAAGATATGAAGAAAGAGGTTGAAGGCTGAATGGAGACAGGAAGCAGAATGACAGAGGGGAAAAAGAGAGAACAGGGAAGAAAGTGGTGACCCTCTGTAGGGGTGGTGGCCAAGTGGTTAATGCGCTTGGTTTCAGTGCAGAAGGTTCCAGGTTCAAATCCCACCCCTGCCACATTTCTTCATGTAATGTGGACTTGCGTCAGGAAGGGCATCCGGCATAAAACCTGTGCCAATTCAACATGCAGATCCACCTTGGATTTGCTGTGGCGACCCCGAGTGCAAACAAGGGAGCAGCCGAAGGGACTTACTTTATAAAGAAGAAAGGAATCGACATGACAAGGGGGGGAAAAAAAAAAAAGGACAAACCTGTGTCTCAGTCCCGCCGTCTCCTTGTTTTTCCAAATATCACTCTCAAACTTTTACTAAAACTTTACTTCACCTCTTATTACAAACTGCATCATTACATTCATGTTCATTGGTGCTGGTGAGTAAACAGTTTTAAGTCTACAGCATGAGTCAAACTGCAGGTTTTCATGAATTACTGTTTCTCCTTGTTCCAAAACAACCATTTCTTGTTTTTCTTTTTTGTGTAATTTTGCACATCATGCTGCTGCCAGATTGCATTTAATCGAGTTAACGAGAGTCTGTGTCAGGTCTAACTGCCCTCAGGTCTCTTACTGACATATACAGTAAAGCTTCCTGTTGGTTTGGTTGCAACTGGACAATAACATGTTGATCACATGAAGATCTCAGAGATCAATACAAACATCCATCACCACAGCTGCAGCTGGAAACCGCAAGAAAGATACGACATTTGATGTGGGGGGGAAAAAAAAACAACTTACCCCCAATTAAAAGCAGAAATTACTCACTTATCATTCAAAATGATGATTCAGTCATCTTTTTTTTAAATAAAATCTAAAAAAAAAAAAATCTAAAAATAAAATCTCAGATTTCTTCAGAAAAAATTAGACTTTCAATCCCCCCCCCCCCCCTTACTTTTTTAAAGAAAACATTTAGTACAAATGACAGAGATAACTCAAAACAAGTTTTGCTTTTATTTTATCAAAAACTTAAAAGTAACCCCTACTTACCTCCTGGAATTGAAGCTCCAACTGTTCTTTTGATTTAAAAAATACACTTGGGTAAATGATTCCACCACAGGAAGCTGATTTTGAGCGGGAGTTTGCACTCTTGTGCCCCTCATAAAGTGTGGCATTTCTCCCACGCAGCTGGATGCTTGTGTTTTAGATGCTGGAGTAAGTTTGTTGTGCGGCTGCATTTTGTTGAAATGGGTTTTAGACAAACACTGCAGCGTGCAGTCACTTGTTCCACGCCTGTCGCAGCAATCCCAAACCACTAACGAAACTCGCTCTTCATTAGCGGTTAGCCATGTTTGTTATTGTGTGATGGGAAACGGGACAGGGGAGTGGGACAGGGGAGCTACGGAAGGTCCGGGGGACAAAAAGGTGCGCCACAGCAAGAGGAGAAAAAAAAACTCAAATTTTTTTTTTTTTAAATCGTCCGCAACAAAAAACTTGAATTAATCGATAAATCTAATATACCGCCCAGGCCTATGTTGTAATATGAAAAACATTTTTAAAAAGCCTACAAAATGGCCAAAGTTTATTACCACTAGACAAATACTCGGGTTTCAACTACCGGTGATGTTCAGAGCCATGAATACAAATGTATTAATGTATGAAGAAATAGATTACAGAAACTGAAAGGACTGACAAACATTTCTAGACTATAAGAGAAATACAATAGAAAACTTACTAATTTGCTGTGGTGGTATTTGCAGTATCCACAGTACTTGACATTGTCCGCGTCTGATCCTTGTTCCTCACACAACAACCCGGCAAACTGGGCACTGGAGCAGGAACGGAGATTTGATAAAAGGACAACAGCATTATAACAAAAAGACAAGAACTTTTCAGCACTGCAGATTTGTTACAATAGCAAAGTATTAATGTGAACCCCTGACAAAGTATTGCAGTAAGACTACAACAACAGCTGAACATAATTTGACTGACAAAACAACATAAGCCATAGCATCGACAAATGTTTTTGTCTGCATTTGTTGTTGTTTGTTTTAATGCTTTACTGTTGTAACACTGTGCTGCACTGTTGGCCAGATCGCTCTTGGAAAAGAGATTTTTAATCTCAACAATGCCCATCTGGTAAAATAAATAATTTGATTGACTGACTGACTGAAATGAGCAAACTCTAATATCAGAATATAATATTATATCTGTAATGTGACCATCAGTGTCCACTGGAGGAACAATCTGTCTTTTGCACTCTTGCAATCTTTGACACAGCAACGGCACTTAGTTTAAAAATACACATGCCCGGGTTTGTTTTGGTGATAGACAATGATATGAACAAGCTTATTGACTTATTGTTGCAAGCTTATTGTTTTTTTCTCACTACTCCTACAATATTTAAAATCAAATCAATTTTATTTATATAGCGCCAAATCACAACAAACAGTTGCCCCAAGGCGCTTTATATTGTAAGGCAAAGCCATACAATAATTATGTAAAACCCCAACAGTCAAAACGACCCCCTGTGAGCTAGCACTTGGCGACAGTGGGAAGGAAAAACTCCCTTTTAACAGGAAGAAACCTCCAGCAGAACCAGGCTCAGGGAGGGGCAGTCTTCTGCTGGGAGTGGTTGGGGCTGAGGGGAGAGAATCAGGAAAAAGACATGCTGTGGAAGAGAGCAGAGATCAATCACTAATGATTAAATGCAGAGTGGTGCATACACAGCAAAAAGAGAAAGAAACAGTGCATCATGGGAACCCCCCAGCAGTCTAAGTCTATAGCAGCATAACTAAGGGATGGTTCAGGGTCACCTGGTCCAGCCCTAACTATAAGCTTTAGCAAAAAGGAAAGTTTTAAGCTTAATCTTAAAAGTAGAGAGGGTGTCTGTCTCCCTGATCCGAATTTGGAGCTGGTTCCAGAGGAGAGGAGCCTGAAAGCTGAAGGCTCTGCCTCCCATTCTACTCTTACAAACCCTAGGAACTACAAGTAAGCCTGCAGTCTGAGAGTGAAGCGCTCTATTGGGGTGATATGGTACTATGAGGTCCCTAAGATAAGATGGGACCTGATTATTCAAAACCTTATAAGTAAGAAGAAGAATTTTAAATTATATTCTAGAATTAACAGGAAGCCAATGAAGAGAGGCCAATATGGGTGAAATACGCTCTCTCCTTCTAGTCCCTGTCAGTACTCTAGCTGCAGAATTTTGAATTAACTGAAAGCTTTTCAGGGAACTTTTAGGACAACCTGATAATAATGAATTACAATAGTCCAGCCTAGAGGAAATAAATGCATGAATTAGTTTTTCAGCATCACTCTGAGACAAGACCTTTCTAATTTTAGAGATATTGCGCAAATGCAAAAAAGCAGTCCTACATATTTGCTTAATATGCGCATTGAATGACATATCCTGATCAAAAATGACTCCAAGATTTCTCACAGTATTACTAGAGGTCAGGGTAATGCCATCCAGAGTAAGGATCTGGTTAGACACCATGTTTCTAAGATTTGTGGGGCCAAGTACAATAACTTCAGTTTTATCTGAATTTAAAAGCAGGAAATTAGAGGTCATCCATGTCTTTATGTCTGTAAGACAATCCTGCAGTTTAGCTAATTGGTGTGTGTCCTCTGGCTTCATGGATAGATAAAGCTGGGTATCATCTGCGTAACAATGAAAATTTAAGCAATGCTGTCTAATAATAGTGCATAAGGGAAGCATGTATAAAGTGAATAAAATTGGTCCTAGCACAGAACCTTGTGGAACTCCATAATTAACCTTAGTCTGTGAAGAAGATTCCCCATTTACATGAACAAATTGTAATCTATTAGATAAATATGATTCAAACCACCGCAGCGCAGTGCCTTTAATACCTATGGCATGCTCTAATCTCTGTAATAAAATGTTATGGTCAACAGTATCAAAAGCAGCACTGAGGTCTAACAGAACAAGCACAGAGATGAGTCCACTGTCTGAGGCCATAAGAAGATCATTTGTAACCTTCACTAATGCTGTTTCTGTACTATGATGAATTCTAAACCCTGACTGAAACTCTTCAAATAGACCATTCCTCTGCAGATGATCAGTTAGCTGTTTTACAACTACCCTTTCAAGAATTTTTGAGAGAAAAGGAAGGTTGGAGATTGGCCTATAATTAGCTAAGATAGCTGGGTCAAGTGATGGCTTTTTAAGTAATGGTTTAATTACTGCCACCTTAAAAGCCTGTGGTACGTAGCCAACTAATAAAGATAGATTGATCATATTTAAGATCGAAGCATTAATTAATGGTAGGGCTTCCTTGAGCAGCCTGGTAGGAATGAGGTCTAATAGACATGTTGATGGTTTGGAGGAAGTAACTAATGAAAATAACCCAGACAGAACAATCGGAGAGAAAGAGTCTAACCAAATACCGGCATCACTGAAAGCAGCCAAAGAGAACGATATGTCTTTGGGATGGTTATGAGTAATTTTTTCTCTAATAGTTAAAATTTTATTAGCAAAGAAAGTCATGAAGTCATTACTAGTTAAAGTTAAGGGAATACTCGGCTCAATAGAGCTCTGACTCTTTGTCAGCCTGGCTACAGTGCTGAAAAGAAACCTGGGGTTGTTCTTATTTTCTTCAATTATTGATGAGTAGTAAGATGTCCTAGCTTTACGGAGGACAATATTTGTTCAATCTTCATACAATTTGGCACATACCATATTTGGATCGAGCTGCACAAAAGTTGGTTGGTTGATTTTTTAAAATCTTTCTGGTTCACTGCTATTGGCTGCCAAATATGAGTGGGCGTGGCCTAATTCACTTCAGGTTTAGCTCATGAAGGAATTACACTTTTGAAGTCAAACTTGAGGGACATAATCAGTATGACATTCTACAAAAACTAATACCTCAACCAACCTGATGGGGGTGCTGCAACCACTACAATAGACTTTTGGCAAACCCTACATCTTAGAATCACAGTTTGTTCTTTGTTTTTCCTGCTCTATGCAAGGTTTCTGTCCTCCCTGAGTTTGACTTAGGACACCTGTGTTACTGTTTGACACATGTACCGCCCCAGTCAAACTCCCCACCTGTCACTGTCCACAGAGCGGGTCACGCCTAGCGAGGGCAAGGCGCTTGACAACAGACGTGAGAGCCTGCTTGGGGCTCACTTCACCTGCTGTAGTGACCCCCCCCACCAAAATACATATATTTTTGCAGAGATAGAGTTTGCAATCAAGATTTCCTGAAGTAAATGATTCCTGAAACTGAAATCCATAAACTACTTAAACTGAAAGAAAATATCTATCATGAATAATATTCACATTTTGCAAATAACGTTTTGCGAGACCTGCGCTCACATTTTGTGGAATATTTTACTCACGGTTTTCAGCAAAACTATTAACGGTTCCCGAATATTCAGTTTGCTTAAATTTTCATCAATGGTTTGCGGATAATTCATGATTTGTAGCTGATTCACGTTTTGGGGGTTAACAGCAGCCAAAAGAAGAAGAAAAAGACAGTTTGTATAAATTACCACAAACATCCAGTTAATTCACATTAGTTACCACAGATTCCCATTAATGGACAGTTTCCAACTTGAAACATTGCAAAGTGTTTAAAATTTGCAAGCTAACCTTCTCATGAATACTTTCCAGAAATTTTGCACTTCTGTAAAACCCCAACTTCTTTTCCAAGCGACTACAGCAGCAGAATAAACTAAACATAAAAGTCTAAAGTTTTAAATTTAGCAGCCATATACCACGCCTAAAACAAATCTCACCACTCTGACCACAGGACCAGACGGGTGAGGCTAAAGATTTTAGGAGGATTAAACTTCGCCACAATTTACGACCAAGCCACATCACTTCTGTTCACCGTTTTCTACTGCAGCATTTTTATTATCACCAACTGTAATGCTAACAGACTGACACTCAGCTGCCATATCTCTGACTGACACATTGTGCTCTATGAGAGCCTGATAACCACATCAACAGACCCTGGACAGTCCACTTATGCAAGAAGCCTCAAACACAAAGGGACTGTAACGGAACAGATAGTTAAATTTGAACAGAAATCCATCTGTAGAGGAGGAACTTCTAGCCATGCAGAAATGTGTCTCACCATGTGACATGGAAGGCCTGTCGGCAGCCATGTTTGTTGCAGGTCATACAGGCTCCAGTGGCTGCTTTGCTCTCTCTGCCCTGATCCTCACATATGTAACACGTCTACAAACAAGGACAAGAAATAAAAAATTTTAATAAAACCCTGAGCAGCAGTTCTAAGGTCGAAATAGAATGTTGTGGCACATTGATGTGTCAAGGAGTATTTTGTTACCTTGTTGTAGCGCTCATGCGGCACAGACTGAAGTACGATGGGCTCCATAGTGGAGACGTTAGCAAACTCCACCTCAGGTATGTAGAGAGCACACACCACATGAGCCCAGCCTGCAAAGACACACAGCGAAGCACAATCTGAAAACAAACTCACACAACATAAGACACTAACTACTTTTGTCAATGTCCTGAATGCACAAGGTGAACGAACGCAATGCATGGTAGCACACTGACATCGGGGCATGAATGAGAATGTGAGGGGCCACTGTAAATCACTTTGAGCATTTGCATTGGATGGAAAAGCGCTACAGATATAAACCCGTTTATCAATGACATCACAGTCAGCCTTTACACAGACACGCTGAGTGCTTATTGCAGTGGAGGCCGCCTCTGCTGGGTAGAGTTTTGGAGTCCAGTGACTTCAGTTCCTTTGTCACTGAGAAAAAGTTCACTGACCTTGATTTTGTGGACAATGCTGTGATGTTTGTGGGCTCAATGGGTGCCCTGAATGAAGCACTTGAGAATGTGTGAGGAGTTTAAGTGTATGGGTTTGTAGCTGCCCTGCATCAAGAATAAGCTCCAGATTTTTGGGATCTTTCTGTATTTGATGACTGTCTAAAAGTTGTTGAAAGATTCACTTATCTTGGCCGTGACATTCATGTCTGTGGGACTTCAGCCTATGAGGTCGAGAGATGTCACGATGACCTTAGAGAGTCATGAGGTCAATGGACGGAAGTGTTTGGTGATGACGATATCTTTGCAGGAGATTAGCTGTCCAAGTAATCAGGCTCCCTGTGCTTCCAGTCTTGGTTGTGAGACTTGTACTCTGACTGGGTTTTGATTCATACCTTAGAAGAATTGCTTACTTGCCTCTGGAATAGCCGTGTCAAATCAGAGGCTACTCATGGAGACTCACATGAAGTGTCAAACTTTCACTGAGAAGGATAACTAGACTGATATTGTCGCCTTTTGCATATCGTGCTGATGACCCCAGCAACTGGAAAAAGATAAGAGAATGCGCATAGGTCACCTGGGTTCAGCAGATGGTCAGCCACTCATGACCAGTGGTCTGAGTAGCTGCCAACCAGGACATTGGCGGGGGGGGGTTCTGTAACGTGGTGGATGCAGTGATGCACGGTACCACCCAGAGCGACTTTCACCATGGCTGCCAGATCTGTGGGGTCCGACAAAGTAATTGGAACCAGCTCTGTCAGTGCCTGTAGTCATCTATGACCAGTTGTCAATCAATGCACACCAAGACTACACAAATTTACCATTAGTTTACAACTTTTTTGCATTTCAGTATTTGTTTGAACACGTTTATATTGAACTTACTTTGTACATAATGTTATTGTTGACCATGCCAATAACACTTGTGCAGAACAACATTAAAAGTGTTAGATTGGTACTATTTAACCTGTTATTTTTGGTTAAAATTTTCATGAATTTTTTTAAGTTGGAACTGCGGCCATGTAGGAACAAAGCATGTCTTTTATTTTTCTAATAGAACCTGTCTCTCTCCCTTATTTCTTCCTCTTATGAGCAAGTCCTTTAGTATTTGTTTTTCCTGGCTGCTGTCCGGGTTTGGGTGGTTGTAATTTAAACATACTAGAGATTCATTCATTCAAAGTGTTCTGTTCTGTTTGTGTCTTCTTCGTTTGCTTCCCCCGCTGAGAATTTAAAGATGCTCATGAAGACTGATGAACATTTCTAACAGAAAAGGCCAAATGTATGCTCCACAACTTCTTTCGAGTTTATTGGCGCTTTGCAAACCGACACAGTGCATTACTGCCACCAACTGTTGGCTGTGGAGTATGAATGGATTCTCACTCGCTCACTCACCTTCAACTGCTTATCCGGGGCCAGGTCATGGGATTAATGAATTCTGATGTATGCTATATTAATAAGGAATTGTGGAGATGAGGGAGGGGAGAAAAAAAGTGGGGGAAATTACACGTTACTTTTACCTGAAATGTCATTTCCTCTGCGCGTATTAGAGACTCTGTGGGAGTGTGGTGCGAGACAAAATTCAAACATGGCGGACTTGCTGAAGTTTGATAACAGGAAGATGTGAAGAAATTCGACTTTGCCGCCGCAAAAAAATGGTAAAATAAATAGAAATTTGCTAATATTTGTACTGGCCTGAGCGGGACATCTTTCTATAAATTGTACTGGGCCGTAGTGGCCCAACAGTGGGCCAAATCGCCGCTGGGCTAGTGGGCAAATGGCAATGTCGAGTCCTGAAACTCATCAACAGTCGTGGAAGAACGTCATCCTCACTGACAGATAGGATGTTCCAAGTGTCCACCCACATGAAACTTCATGCCGCAATCAGCACCGCACCAGTCAAAAATCCTCCAGAGAAAGGACAGTTGTTGATTAACAGTGGTTTCTTCTTTTCCGGGGATAAGGTTCTAAAAACCTTAACCCAATCTTGTCCATATCACATGGTGCCCCTCTGACGGACAGGAGCAGCAGCACTACTCCCACAGCATGAAGAAACAAAAGAGCTTCTTTTCCAGTGTCAAGCTTTGTGAAGTGTTTTATAGTGACTCCAGCACCAATCTCGCCACCAAAACCTCAAAAAGGAGAGATCTGCAAATGGTTTCACAAGCCAGTCATACAGAATTTATCGGCAGAGAGGGGGTTCAATATAAGCGGCTGGTTTCCTGCAACACCAAAACACTTGAATTGGCATTGGGATAGCGCAACCTTCTAGCAAGGCAGATGAACACCAATAGTCCTGGACAGAGTTGAACACATTTAAGCAAATCACAAGGCAGATGATTCATCAAACGTGAAGTGCAAGTGAGTTAAATCATCAAAAGACAAAGCATTAAATATAAGTACTATGTCCAACGTACAGAAGTGACACACACACACACACACACAGAGAGAGAGAGAGAGAGTGGCTCATCCTTGTGTAGCGTTTGTAAAAATATTTGGTCTTTAATGGTTTCTTAAATATATTAAATAGGGTGATGCTAATTAAGAAGATGCACGGTAATGCAGAGAAGCAAACACACAGAGGACGGCTGGAGCTGGACTTTGCGCACTGAAAGAAGGTGGATAACATCTTCCACCATCAGACCACAGAAGAGTCAACGCCACTTTTAATGTGCAAACTGGTCATTTATCAATAGTGAAGCAGCCAGTTGGTGCAGCAGCGACACACGTGAAGCTGCCTGTCCGTAAAGACAAACGAGGGGCAGCAGAGTGACAGTGGGACATGACAGAGTGGCAGGAGAACTGAACAAGAGCTGGAGGAGGTGAATAGGAGGTCTAATGGAAGTGGGAGTCTCCTGCCATGCTGGAGGTGTCCCCCCCCCACCCGCACAGCGGAAACAAAAACAGGCTTAAACTTACAGTTGAACCCCTGACCTGCCTTTGACCTGGTGAGCAGGAGCAGGGAGGGGAGGAGCCCAGAGGGTGTAAAATAGGGGCATGTTGTTGTTTTGAAGTCCCTCCAAGAATCTGCAAGAGGCCTATAAAACAAGACTATGAAAGTGGCGCAGTCTTCCTCCTCAAACCAAACAATCGCTCTTTTAGTCCGACACAATACATAGCATTTCTTACTTTCAGAAACTGTCAGTTCCCCAATTTTTACTGCAAAACTTGAAGAACTTAAGAATACCGTTAGCAGCTAATATAATGACAACTAACCAAAGAAACAAATAAGCAACCTACAAATGACCGTGTATTTTGGCATTATTTGAAGAAAAACAGTTTTTGAATGACGCTGCACTTCAGGAGGAACCGTTGGACTTTGGCTGTTCTCTGCACAGCTGACTTGCCCATAAAATGAATTCGTCTGTGCTTTATTATTCATTTTGAACCCAAACAAAAACTAATTTTATTCATACATCATGTTTTTGTCATCATGCCGTGTCTTTTGGCTTTGAATGTGAGGCATTGATGCGTAAAGCGCTTTGAGCGTGTGATGCAGATGGAAAAGCGCTATATAAATACAGTCCATTTACCATTCCATTTGAGACATGTTTTGTTTTGTTTTTTTCCTCTCTTTTCCAGGCACGGCAGCATGGTGGCACCAGCAATTTCCACACTTACCTCTAAGTTTAAGAAATTCCATGTAAAAAGCAAGAACTAATGAATTTTCTCACAGTTTCTCTCCTTTCTTCCACATCTTACCTGTGATGACACCATCAGTATGTGCTGGTAGTGGAATTTAAGTTCACATTGAAATGTGCTCTTATTTTGAAAAAAAAAAAAAAAACAGGAAGTGCTCTGGGACAATGGCAAGCTTTGTGAAGACAGAATTCTGCTGTGACAGTTTTTCTGCTGCCGACATGAGAAAGCAGCTTAACGTCGACTGGACATCTACTAGCAAGATAAGAACAAGTACAGGACAAAAGTAAGTCCCTTCGGCTGCTCCCTTGTTTGCACTTGGGGTCGCCACAGCAAATCCAAGGTGGATCTGCATGTTGAATTGGCACAAGTTTTACGCCGGATGCCCTTCCTGACGCAAGTCCACATTACATGGAGAAATGTGGCAGGGGTGTGATTTGAACCCGGAACCTTCTGAACTGAAACCAAGCGCATTAACCACTTGGCCACCACCCCTGCAAGTACAGGACAAAAAAAAAAAAAAAAAAACACATCTGTAAAGTTCTGTCTGATGTCCTCAAAGTTTTGAAGATGTACTGGAACTTTCCGAGAGACTTGCAAGACATCAGCTGACAAAGAAAGCATTTAATGAATGAGAAAAGGACAAAACGGACACCAACAGGTGAGTTACCAGTGATTTTTTTGTTTGTTTTTGCAATTAAAATCAGATATTTTATTGAAATGGGCAGCCCGACAAACGTAATACTAGGTGTGTTCATGCACTGGCCCACCGCCCCTTCAGGCAGAATTTCACGTGGAAGGCCCTGGGCACTCTGAAGTGCAATATGCATCAAACTGCGACAGGTGTATTGCCCCAAGCCTACAAATCAACATGCAGCTGTAGCATAACTAGCCCTATTGGGAAAAGCCAAAAAAATTGTTTCATATAGAGGGGGGGTGTAGACTTTCCATATTCACCTCAGGTCTGTGTGTGATATGTCTAGGTACTCCCGTTTCTTCATCAAAACATGCACATCTGGGTCACACTCCTTTTCTCTGTTTTTGACCAAAGCAGTGTCTCGAGATCTGGAGTTGGACCCCAGGAGCAGGACCGTGACTGCCCACCGCTCCTAGTGGGGTGACTGTGGGTTTACATGAGATGTTGGCTGGATGTGAACTCATCCCCAGGTGTGAACAACTGCCCAAGGTTGAGCCTTCCCCAACTTCAACCAGTCGGGGGGGGGGGGGGGGGGGGGGGGGGGGGTGATGGTCTAGGGGTTAAGGTGTTGGGCTTGAGACCAGAAGATCCTCGGTTCAAATCCCCGCCTGACTGGAAAATCACTAAGGGCCCTTGGGCAAGGTCCTTAATCCCCTATTGCTCCCGGTGTGGAGTGAGCGCCTTGTATGGCAGCACCCTGACATCGGGGTGAATGTGAGGCATTATTGTAAAGCGCTTTGAGCATCTGATGCAAATGGAAAAGCGCTATATAAATGCAGTCCATTTACTATTCTTCTAAATATTCAATAATTGCAGCCATACACACCTCATAATGAATTTAAATACAGATCATGTATGAAGCACTGTATTGTGGGATATAAATATTACTTCTTGATTGCTTTGTGGGTATTTCTGTGGTCATCATGTGATGCATAAACTTCACATTCACAGAATTCAGACATTAAAATAAAATGGTACAATGCAAATCTCATGCACCACAATAACATTTTAGAGCTAAATAAATAAATGGTAAATGGACTGGATTTATATAGCGCTTTTCCATCTGCATTAGACTCTAAAGGCGCTTTACAATGATGCCTCACTTTCACCAATTCACACAAACACACCGATGACAGGGTGCTGCCATGCAAGATGCTCACGACACACAAGGGTCCTTAATGATTTTCCGGTCAGGCTGGGATTTGAACTGAGGATCCTCTGCCAACGCTTAACCGCTAGACCATCAGCTCCTCAAAAATAGCTAAAATAATCAATTAGCTGATCAACAGAAAAAAAAAAACATTTCAAAGTGATTAATCATTTTTTATTCTCAAGGTATGACAGTATCTCAAATATGAGGTTGTGTTCTTTTATCATCTTTGGGCTTTGTACTGTTGGACAGAGAAATAAGTTGAAGGCTCGCCTGTGTCATTTTTTTCTGATAATTTATACACAAAAATCACAACTCAGATGAACGATCGTGGGATTAACAGACTATGAAAACGACAGTTAGTTGGGACACTATTTCAGATGCAGGCTGCTTTTTTCTCGACGCCCCAACATGCTGAATCAAATTACTGCCCCACCTGAAATAACAGCAACTAACACACAGATCACTAAGTGAAGAGGAACCGACAAGTGCAGAGAAACTGAGGACAGTGGGAGAGAGATGTGAGAGAAAAATGGGGTGAAGAAAAGGGAGAGAGGGGTCACGGGAAGGGTAAAGTAAAAGAGAAAGTAGTAAAACGGTGTGCGTTAGTGTTGTCCTGATGCCTCCCTGCAGGCCTGGACACAATCCCACAGCTGTGCCCTCTCTGACCGACTCAAACACACAGAATATTTACAGTCCTCACCACGCTGAACTCCCGATGAACCCAGAGAGGAGACTCCTCACAGACCAGGCACTATACGCATCCCGACCCCGCCCCCTCGTAAACACAAGCACTCCTAAAATATGGACTGGCAAGCATGGTACAAACACAGCAAAAGAAAAAAAAAAAAAGTCTCCCAGCAAGTTCATGTCCCTTCAACCTGAAGGTGAAATACGAGCAGGAACTGTGTGTTGTGTGTGTGCTGTATTCTCTTCCTACCTCCGTTGTCTGTCCGTTTGAGGGCGCCGTCTTTATGAGGACACAGTTCACACCTCTGTGGGCACACAAAGAATAACAAAAAAAAAAAAAAGGAAGAAAACGTCACCGTCATGCACTTAGATTGAACACAAAATGTGCCAAAGTGTGACATCATTTAACAGCTGGAGCTGATTTGGGCAGAAGGCCAGACTTTGTTGAGGCGGGTTTCTCCTCTCAACATGTTTCATCTGCAAAAACACCAGTTACGACCTCCAGTAACACCGCCGCACATCTGTCTCACTGAGAACAACAGGTCTCAAAAAGTAATCCACATACTTTGGTGAGTTTTCATGGAGACCTCGACTTAAGAGAGTTGATTAAAGTTTGATGGTAATGTGGATCTGCCTTTATTTCTGCCCACTTTGTGACATCACAGTGAAGAACCTTCAATCTCCTAAATTCAGCTGCTTGACAGCATCTGTATGTTTATGAACTCTTAAAAGTGAGGCATCGTTGTAAAGTCCTTTGACCATCTGGTTTCACACAGACAAGCAATAAACTATCAATATTCTGTCTTCACAGAAAACACATGATTCCTGAGTGTGGAGATGCACAATACCTCCGAGGTCTTGATCAAAAACCAGGTATCTTCCCCATCTTATTTGGCTGAACAGACTGAACTAACCAATGCCTGGTTCACACGGCAAGATACTTAGGCCGATATCAGACCCGATCTTCCTCTTCGGACAATCTTAAGGACGCCTCGACTATCGTGATGATGCTAAAGATAATCTTATCAGATATTCCTGCCATGTGTGGTGTGTTCAGAGCACTCTGATCTGCTCAGAAGGACGTCAGGAACACTCTGACCGCACATCGGGGACATTCAACATGGTGGATTGTTTTGGCTCCATATCGCAGCATGTGTGGTGTCCCCCCAACCACAAACGAGCACGCAGCCTGCTGAATGTGACGTGCAGCCAAACAGAAAGTGAGGTGATGGAGGCACAGAGCCAAATCTAAAATCAAAACCACTGTTATGCCTTACAAGAAAGTCTGGTGGTCGCACAGTATCCTCTCCTTTAAAGAACGCCTTTTCTTTTTTTTCCCTCTGTTGTCAATAGTCCACAAACTATCTCCGTTTGTTTACTCTGAAGTCACGTTTAATCTCGAGAGATTTTGTGAAATTTCCTGTCTGAGCTGGGAAGGTACGTGTGTGAAATCTGTTTGTGTGTGGTGTGTTATTTTTACCGTGTGGCTGCACACCACACACTGTACGACCAACACTGTTAGATCTATGATTTTTTTTTATCTTCACGTGTGCGGTCTCTCAGGTTTTGGAAAGCTACAGATAATCTTAAAATCTTGCCGTGTGAACCAGGCTTAAATCAAGTGTATACACCAGCAGATTGATCAGATTACGCATCAATAACAACAACATTTGTACAGCCCTTTCTCAGCATAAGTAACATATGTCTAGGGTTGGGTATCGAGACCCAGGTCTTTTCGGGTATCGTTAAGAAATGATTCGATCCACCGACATCAATAGCCTTTTTGCTTAACGACTCTCTTATCGGTCCTTCAGAGCGGCCATTGTTTTTGAGGTTGTTTGTCGGGAAAATGATCATTTCTCTACGTTGATTACAGACCCTGCAGCGACTCTAATCAGCCATTTCTGCGGCACGGATCTGCTTTGAACCTTGAACCAATGAAGCAGTGCTCTGATCCACTGCTTCATTGGATCTTTGTTTCACTCCTCTTCAGAAGTGGCAACTCCACTTCTTAACACCTCTCAAAGCCATGAAAATATGTCAATCATGAGTCACTTTTGTGCAGATTAAAGTCACTACCTGGGACTCCTGTCTTGCTGTAAGAAAGAAACAAGAATCGTCCTCCGTTCCGTTGCTCCAAACACTGCCACTCGGAATTAATAACTTCAAAGTGAATCGCCGTTTAAATCAAATGACACCGCTTTCCAATCACTGTAATATAAACAAACTGCAAATCGATCAAAAGGGTTTTTTTTCCCTCCCAAAATGAGACGTCCTGTACTGACGTGCAGCAGCCCAAGACTGCACGGCTGCAGACTTCAGCAGCTGTTTGAGTTCAGCTCAGACGTATGGGGAGACTTTCATGCCATTAATGTCTGAAAGGAAATGCTTTTGACAAAAACTACAGATTGTTTATTTCTATTTATGTCCAGAGATCAAGGATCCAGTGACTAATTTTATATTTATTTACTTTAAGACTCAATAAAATGTTGATGTAGAAAACCGGTAAAGCCTACTTTTAGTACACAGAAAATTCACAGGTGGAATCAATAAGGAATTGGATTGATAATGGTATCCGTATCGATAAAATCTTATCAATACCCATCCCTACTTATGTCATAATATCTTAAACTAGGACTGCACAATTTATTGATTCAGCATCATCTGTCACACTGCAGGTCATGCGATGTCAAGCTGGGTAAATAAAGCCAAACACAAGAGATACAATTTAATTTTCAATTTATTTTCATTTATATAGTGTCAAATCACAACAAAGTTGCCTCAAGGCACTTCACACAAGTAAGGTCTAACCTTATGAACCCCTAGAGATACATTTTTTATTGCTTGGTATCAAAAATGAATACATTTTTAAGAAGTCCCACATCTTCCATGACTAATCTATAACAGAGCTCTGCCTGATATAAAGTACCGTACCTTCCTCTAATGTAAAGGTTCTTGCACACACAGATGTTTATTTTGTTGCAGTTGTCTTTTCTGCTAGCAAACAGCAGGTTCTCACAAACACCTGGTGCTTCTCTGAGCTACATCTAAACTGAAGTATGACCTTGTGTGTCAAACACCACACAAAACTGACCTTAAAGCTGTGATATTGTGAACAACTAGACAATTAAAAACAAGACACAAATTTCCCACTCCTCAATTACAAGAAGCTGATAACATTCTGGTTTTCAAAACTTCCAATTGAAGTATGCAAAGTATGCTCATTAATGAAAATAACTTTTTGTTCAAATGCCACATGTACACTATCACATTAAAGGATACATAATGAAAAATGGTATTAATAGTGAAATTCTAACTACATTCTTTAGTTTATTTCAGCAATATTAGTTTCTTGTACATCAAGGCCACATGATGCGTAATCATGCCAATTATCTAAGCTCTACCACAGGGATGAAAATGGGCAAAGAAAAAAAACTCAGCAGGGGCCCAGAGGCCTCCTTAAGCCCCCAGTGGGGTCCAGGGTCAGCAGTTTTGAGTATTTTAAAAGCATTTTGGGACCACTACAGAGACTGAATTTCCTTTTTTTTTTTTTTTTTTTGTATGATGGGGTGTGTGGAAACCTGACTGTAATAAAAGAATCTGTCTATGTGGACCTTCTTTCAGTGATACCTGCCTAGTGCCATAGCATATGTACTTACTATAAATGCCATAGCATTGGACAGATATCACTGAACTTGCCAAAACTATTATTTAACTGTCTTTCCTTACCTTGCAATGAGCTCTGAAATATACTGAAACTTCACGCAAGTACGTGTAAATCATTTAAAGAGATTAAAACTCATCAAAACAACAATATTTATTTTATTAATAATTACATGTAAAATCTATGCTTACAAATTATTGCCACATAATAAATTCCTAAATCCCACCACGTGAGTTTGTACCCCAACTACTTATGTCAGTCATCAGAAAACCTCCACAGGCACATACAGCATAGTATCACTAAAAAGCACACATCCTGTGCACCAGCTGTACTACAGTCTATGAAATTCATCAAAATAAAATTGATGCAGGCCGATTTCAGCATGCAGGCAAAATATATCTTGTCATTTTTGAATGGTTTATCGATTAAAGAGTAAAAACTGAAGGCAATCAATTGTAAGGCCTGAAAGAAGTTTCTGTAGGAAGTATCTTAGCCATAAGGTCAAGTGTTAGCTTTTTAAATACTTGAAAAACACTGGACTCATCAAGAGAATTTAGCACATGCTCTAACGGAATGATGCAGCAGGTGGGAGCAATGCAACAATAAGCATACCGGCTGCCATTATAAATCACAAAAGAAGAAGAAGGGTTTTGTTAATCTCCTCACGTTTTCTGAAAAGGCGTGTTTTGTGTCAAAATAAAGTCATAAAATACATATACACACACACACACACACACACACACACACACACACACACACACACAGGAAAGGCAGTTGTAGATTATATTATTACGCCTTATGACTGTCTTGATGAATTCTTTGAGTTCAGTATTTTAAGCCCAACACATCTGATGGAAAAATGTGGTACTTGTTTGGAATTAACAGGTGATCGTTGCAGACTACCTGACCACTGTGTGTTATGTGTAGAATTTTATGTTTCTTCACAAGGAAAACAGTTAGTTGAAAATCCACAGCAGTTACCATAGCAAGGTAACAAAGAGAACTTCAATAGAAGAAACATATCTGGAAATTTTCTGACATTTGATGCCAGCCGTAGGGCTTTGTGTAATATGATCGATAACCTACAATCTGCATGAAACTCAAGAAAACATGGACACTTGGTTTGACAAGTTTGGTATCCTCATCCATGATGAATTAAATTCAGGCGCTGATGATGACAATAGCAATGTGTCTAGATACAGGAAGTTCTATCGTCCGGGTAATGCATTCTGGAATGTTGAGCTGGACAATTTATGGTCAGATATGAGGAAATCTGAGCGACTTTTTACCAAATTTCAGGGAAGTAGGAGACGTAGATAGGATCTTAGGGCAGACTTCAGAAACAAACAATACGCATTTGATAAAAAGTTTCATTTTTACAAACGTAGATACCAGTGAGGACAAATGCTTGAACTTGAGGGTCTCCAAACCAATAATCCACCAAGGTTTTGGAATGAGGTAAATAAACTAGGACCTAAGCGGAGTACAAAAATTCTAATGGAGATCACTGATGATAATGGGGATCTGAATCAGGATGTAAATAGAGTACTTGAAAGATGGGAAAGTGATTTTGCAGACCTATTTGCAGGAAATAGCAGAGACTGAATTTGATGAAGAATTTTATCACGAGATTTGCATACTGAAAAAACAGCTTGAAAAGAACATGAGAGATTTGTCATATTTGTCAAACTCATTTTTGAATTCCCTAATTACACTGACCGAAATTGAGGAGGTCTTGATCTCTGTGTTGTGTGGGCCGCTGAAGAGGAGGTACTGCTGGCCCACCACCACCAGATGGCGCCCTGCTTGGAGTGCGGGCTTCAAGCACAAGAGGGCGCCAGAGCCACTGGGAGTGACAGCTGTCACTCATCCTCAGCACCAGCTGTCACTCATTCATCTCATCACCATCACCATAAAGGCCGGACGGCAACTCCACCTCCTCGCCGAGAAATCTTCTACGACTAGAGGTAACCTTCTCTGCTGTGATTACTGTTAATCTAATATTGTTCTGTGTGCAGTCGCATGCCCGTGAAGACCCAGGAGAGGGACAAACGGGAGCTGCACGAGTAAAGACGTTCCTGGAGGTGGAGGTTATCCCTCCCGGAGGAATTACTTATAAAGGTTGCTGGGCGTGAGGACTCACACTCACCACCTTCTGTTTCTGTCTGCCAGCAGTACCAGGGCCGACAACGGAGGACAGAGACCACCTGGGGACTCAGGGCTTGGCGGCTTCGGTGTTCTTCAGGCCGTTGGTGGTAGAAGCGGTGTGGGCCCCGGCTCTTCGTTCATCCGAGGTCTCCTATCTTCAAGCCTGCCCGCTGTCCTCCTGTGTATGATTGGCATCATTATTCTTGTTTATATTCCGTTGTGTTCTTTCGCAACATTAAATTGTTACTCCTTTTCTTATCCATTGTCCGTTCATTTGCGCCCCCTGTTGTGGGTCCGTGTTACGACACCTTCCCAACACTCTGCTAAGAAGGGAAAAGCGTGTGGGGTGGATGATATCCCTAATGAAATCTTAAAAACACCAAATTTGCTGCAATCTCTGTAAAATCTAGTGCAAAAATGTTTCAAAAGTGGTCTTATACCATCTGTTTGGTACAAGGTGATAATTAAACCCATACCAAAGTCTGCAAAGAAAGACCCTAAAGATCCTATGAACTATAGGGGAATAAGTCTGATGAGCACAGTATATAAACTTTATACAAGTGTTCTCAACAACAGATTAAATCACTACCTCGAGTCATCAAACTTGATAGAGGACGAGCAGAATGGTTTCTGCAAAGCGAGAGCCTGTATTGATCACATACACTCAACAAAAATCTAAACGCAACACTTTTGGTTTTACTCCCATTTTGTATGAGATGAACTCAAAGATCTAAAACTTTTTCCACATACACAATATCACCATTTCCCTCAAATATTGTTCACAAACCAGTCTAAATCTGCGATAGTGAGCACTTCTCCTTTGCTGAGATAATCCATCCCACCTCACAGGTGTGCCATACCAAGATGCTGATTAGACACCATGATTAGTGCACAGGTGTGCCTTAGACTGTCCACAATAAAAGGCCACTCAAAGGTGCAGTTTTATCACACAGCACAATGCCACAGATGTCGCAAGATTTGAGGGAGCGTGCAGTTGGCATGCTGACAGCAGGAATGTCAACCAGAGCTGTTGCTCGTGTATTGAATGTTCATTTCTCTACCATAAGCCGTCTCCAAAGGCGTTTCAGAGAATTTGGCAGTACATCCAACCAGCCTCACAACCGCAGACCACGTGTAACCACACCAGCTCAGGACCTCCACATCCAGCATGTTCACCTCCAAGATCGTCTGAGACCAGCCACTCGGACAGCTGCTGAAACAATCGGTTTGCATAACCAAAGAATTTCTGCACAAACTGTCAGAAACCGTCTCAGGGAAACTCATCTGCATGCTCCTCGTCCTCATCAGGGTCTCGACCTGACTCCAGTTCGTCGTCGTAACCGACTTGAGTGGGCAAATGCTCACATTCGCTGGCGTTTGGCACGTTGGAGAGGTGTTCTCTTCACGGATGAATCCCGGTTCACACTGTTCAGGGCAGATGGCAGACAGCGTGTGTGGCGTCGTGTGGGTGAGCGGTTTTCTGATGGATCGAGTGGCCCATGGTGGCGGTGGGGTTATGGTATGGGCAGGTGTCTGTTATGGACGAAGAACACAGGTGCATTTTATTGATGACATTTTGAATGCACAGAGATACCGTGACGAGATCCTGAGGCCCATTGTTGTGCCATACATCCAAGATCACCACCTCATGTTGCAGCAGGATAATGCACGGCCCCATGTTACAAGGATCTGTACACAATTCTTGGAAGCTGAAAATGTCCCAGTTCTTGCATGGCCGGCATACTCACCGGACATGTCACCCATTGAGCATGTTTGGGATGCTCTGGACCGGCGTATATGACAGCGTGTACCAGTTCCTGCCAATATCCAGCAACTTCGCACAGCCATTGAAGTTGAGTGGACCAACATTCCACAGGCCACAACTGACAACCTGATCAACTCTATGTGAAGGAGATGTGTTGCACTGCATGAGGCAAATGGTGGTCACACCAGATACTGACTGGTATCCCCCCCCCCCCCCAATAAAACAAAACTGCACCTTTCAGAGTGGCCTTTTATTGTGGGCAGTCTAAGGCACACCTGTGCACTAATCATGGTGTCTAATCAGCATCTTGATATGGCACACCTGTGAGGTGGGATGGATTATCTCAGCAAAGGAGAAGTACTCACTATCACAGATTTAGACTGGTTTGTGAACAATATTTGAGGGAAATGGTGATATTGTGTATGTGGAAAAAGTTTTAGATCTTTGAGTTCATCTCATACAAAATGGGAGCAAAACCAAAAGTGTTGCGTTTATATTTTTGTTGAGTGTATATACAATTCCAAATGTTATCAGAGCAAGAATTCAAGAGGGAAAACCAACTTTTGCATGTTATATTGACTTCCAAAAGGCATTCGATTGGATAGACAGAGATCTCCTTGCATACAGACTTATTGAAGCTGGGGTGGACAGTAAGTTCTACGAAGCACTTATGACATTATATAAATCGCCTGTGGCACATGTCCAACTTAATGAACACAACACACAATGATTCCCTACTCCTTTTGGAGTTAAAGAGGGCAATGTTTTGTCCCCAACTTTATTTGTATTATATGTTAATGATCTTGCAAAACTAGTGAAAGAATCTGGGCTTGGAGTTAGGATAGATGATACAACACTTGGCATACTACTCTATGCTGATGATATTGTTCTAATAGCTGATACTTAAGACCATCTCCAGGAAATGTTGAATTTAGTAACAAAATTGTGTTCTCGATGGAGACTAAACAAAAACACAAATCATTCACTTTAGGAAAAGTGGTACTAAACAAAGTACTTATGAATTTATGTTTGGAAAAGTGAAGCTGGAATATGCAAGCTCCTACAAATACTTGGGTCTCTATTTAGATCAACATTTAACTTTTCCTCCTTGTACTACTATACTTGCTGATGCAGCAGGGAGGGCTTTAGGAGGAACACTTGGCAAAGTTAAATGTTTAAAGGACCTAGGGTACCAAACATACTCTGCACTTTTGATGCATGTGTTTGTCCTATATTGGACTACGCTGCAGGAGTATGGGTTTTTAAAAACTATGATAAAAGCCTTGTTATTCAAAATAGGGCCATCCGCTGCTTTCTTGGTGTTCACCGCTTTGCACCCACCTCTGCACTCAACGGTGACATGGGCTGGATACCGTGTGAGGTTAGGTGGAAGGAAGCTATGGTGGCACTCTGAAACAAGCTAGTGAGTATGCCTGATGGCAGGATCACAAAGAAGGTTGCTAGATGGGACATAAGTAATCGAGGTCCCTGGAGGAAAGATTTATTTAAAATTTTGTGACAGGAACATGTTTTCTTGAATATGCTCAAATGTGATATAAGGTTCATCAAAGATGTACTGTTCTCTAAATATGAGCAAAACTGGTCCTCTGATTTATGGATAAAACCAAAGCTGAGAACGTATGTGTTGATCAAAGATACATTCTCGCCTGAAAAATAAGTAACTCTATGTCTTACACGGTCCCAGAGGTCTCTGTGTGCCCAGGTTAGAGCTGGGATTCTACCTTTGTCAAGTGAAACGGGCCGATACTGTGCTGTTCCAGAAGAACACTGAATTTGCTTGTTGTGTGACTTACATGAAATAGAGAATGAGGCTCACTTTATATTTTACTGCCCATTCTATGATAACCTGTGTCACGCTGTTTTTGTTAAAATGTCCAATAAGAGACCGGATATCATCTGGGAAAGAGATGAAATTAAACTTAAATGTTATTTACAGAGGGTGTGTTTGAAATTGCGTCATTTTTTACAGCAGGTGTGGAAAAGACGTAAATATTCCATTTATGTGTAAGAGAAAGTGATTCCATATTGTGGAAATTTGTAATGTTCCTTTTTAGATGACAGTGTGATTAAATATCTTTATGTTTTGTAATGAGATTAAATTATTCTATGTAGTGTATGTAATACTCTTGTTATGGTGTCTTATAAGCCCATGTGGGCTGGGCGACGTGGTCGCATGACACGTTAATAAACTTTCATTCATTCATATATTTTTTTTAAGTTAGCAGTTTTATATGACAAAATAAACGGAACATGGAAATAAATTTTGACAAAAATCCATATACAAACGCTGGTTTTGCAGCCCTGAATTGCACTTCAGTACGTGTGCAGCAGAGGTGGGATGAAGTCACCATCAAATAAATGGTAAATGGACTGCATTTATATAGCGCTTTTCCATCTGCATGAGACGCTCAAAGCGCTTTACAATAATGCCTCACATTCACCCCGATGTCAGGGTGCTGCCATACAAGGCGCTCACTACACACCGGGAGCAATAGGGGATTAAAGACCTTGCCCAAGGGCCCTTAGTGATTTTCCAGTCAGGCGGGGATTTGAACCCAGGATCTTCTGGTCTCAAGCCCAACACCTTAACCACTCCCCCTCCCCCAAGTCACTTTCAAGTAATGAATCAGCCATAGGGATGAGCGAGTACACCACTATCTGTGTCTATCTGTTCAACCATCTAAATTATCTGTATCCATATCTGTACTTGTAGTGAGCGTGGTCTAAACCGGAAGTGGGCGTGGTTTAACCCAAAATGGCTAGGGCTGAAATCAGTACATTATTTTAAATCTGAAATTGATATGGATTGATTAAAAGTTGCTATATTTATTGTTTATTTGAAAACTATTTACAGAACAGCCTCAAAATTGAGATTCAAATCAATTATTTTAATCACAATAGTAAAGGAACTGTTTTACAGAACACGTTTTTTTTTATAAATTCAGAACATGAATATTCTTAAGTGTATGAATGAATATTTAGAGAACAGCCTCGGAATTGACAGTCAATGCTTTTAATCACAATAGTAAAGGAACTGTTTTACAGAACAATTTTTTTTTATAAACTCAGAACATGAATATTCTTAAATGTATGAATGAGTAACAGAACAGCCTCAATTGACATTCAATGTAGTAGGAAATTATGAACTACTAAGTATGCATGAACAAGAGTTGTCATACTCAACAACTTTCTTTTTTTTTTTTAAATTTTATGATAAAAATGTGATTTTGTTTTTCAATTATTTATTTTTACTACCTAATGTTCCTCGCATTTTTTTCCACATAAAGTTATAGTGGGGCCAAAAAGTATTTAGTCAGTCCCTGATTGTGCAAGTTCTCCTACTTAGAAAGATGAGAGATGTCTGTAATTTTCATCATAGGTACACTTCAACTATGAGAGACAAAATGAGGGAAAAAAAAAAAATCCAGGAAATAACATTGTAGGATTTTTAAAGAATTTATTTGTAAATTATGGTGGAAAATAAGTATTTGGACAATAACAAAAGTTCAACTCAATACTTTGTATCATAACCTTTGTTAGCAATAAGAGAGGTCAAACGTTTCCTATAAGTCTTCACCAGGTTTGCACACACTGTAGCTGGTATTTTGGCCCATTCCTCCATGCAGATCCCCTTTAGAGCAGTGATGTTTTGGGGCTGTCACTGGGCAACATGGACTTTCGACTCCCTCAACAAATTTTCTATGGGGTTGCGTTCTGGAGACTGGCTTGGCCACTCCAGGACCTTGAAATGCTTTTTACAGAGCCACTCCTTTGTTGCCTGAGCGGTGTGTTTGGGATCAATGTCACGTTGGAAGACCCAGCCACATTGCATCGTCGATGCTTTCACTGATGGAAGGAGGTTTTGTCTTAAAATCTCATGATACATGGCCCCATTCATTCTTCCCTTAAACCAGATCAGTCATCCTGTCCCTTTGCAGAAAAACAGCCCCAAAACATGATGTTTCCACTCCCATGCTTCACAGTAGGCATGGTGTTCTTGGAATGCAACTCAGCATTCGTCTTCCTCCAAACACAACGAGTTGAGTTTTTACCAAAATGTTCTATTTTGGTTTCATCTGACCACATGATATTTTCCCAATCCACTTCTGGATCATCCATATGCTCTCTGGCAAACTTCAGATGGCCCTGGACATGTACTGGCTTAAGCAGGGGGACACACCTGGCACTGCAGGATTTGAGTCCCTCTCTGCGTAGTGTGCAGCCTTTGTTACTTTGGTCCCAGCTCTCTGCAGGTCACTCATCAGGTCCCTCCGTGCAGTTCTGGGATTTTTGTTCACCGTTCTCATGATCATTTTGACCCCACGGGATGAGATCTTGCGTGGAGCCCCAGATTGAGGGAGATTATCAATGGTCTGGTATGTCTTCCATTTTCTTACAATTGCTCCCACAGTTGATTTATTCACACCAACCTACTTGCTTATTGTAGATTCACTCTTCCCAGGCTGGTGCAGGTCTACAATGTTCTTCCTGGTGTCCTTCAACAACTCTTTGGTCTTGGCCATGGTTGAGTTTGGAGTCTGACTGTTTGAGGCTGTGGGCAGGTGTCTTTTATACAGATAAGTTCAAACAGGTGCCTTTAATACAAGTAACAGATGGAGGACAGAAGAGCTTCTTAAAGAAGTTACAGGTCTGTGAGAGCCAAAAATCGTGCTTGTTTGTGGGCGACCAAATACTTATTTTCCACCATAATTTACAAATAAATTCTTTAAAAATCCTACAATTTGATTTCCTGGATTTTTTTCTCATTTTGTCTCTCATAGTTGAAGTGTACGTATATTGAAAATTACAGACCTCTTGCATCTTTCTAAGTAGGAGAACTTGCACAATCAGGGACTGACTAAATACTTTTTTGCCCCACTGTAAATAATACTGATTAAGGTGTGTGTGTGTCTGTGTGCGCATGTGTACGTGACTGAGTGACTGTGTGAGAGGGAAAGAGAGAAGTTGTTCAATTTATTTTTATGAACTGCAGTGAGAAAGTGTCAGATACTGCATGCAGCCATATTCAATAAAAATATTAATATGGGCTACTCTGTGTGTTCAGCTATATTTGTGCATGTGTGTAAGTGGCCTGTAAGACTGTTTATTTTTTAATGATCTGTGTGAACCTGGTGATTCATGCAAACATCCATTGAAGGCAAACAGGCAAATAATACGCCAGTCTTGTTCACTGTATTCTTCTCAAAAACACCATGTTCAGTAGGAGCAAAGTTTTCCAACTGACTTTATATCACCCAACCAAATGAAGAGCAAGCAAATGGCTTTAAAAATAAATAAATAAATAAAAGCCCAACTGGAGTGGAGGCAGTGACCGATGTGACAAGCCGTTTTCAGCTCTGTCTTGTCAAAAGCACCGCATACGATACGGAACAAGTTCACCAAATAACTTTAAATATCATACAAACCAAAAAAGAGGTGAGCTGAAGAAAACTTAAGGAGCACTGAGAGGTGGAATCAAGCCAAGCAGAGCGAGAGAGATCCTGTCTATGCATGTGCAAGAAGCTGCAGCCAGATGTGTCTGTGTAGGGAGGGGCGGGCACTGTGTGTGACTGACCTATCACAGAGCATGAAGACAGTCAGTTAGTCAATGAGAATTTCCTTCAGCACAAGCACAGATATTGAGGAGTTGTACTCGTATCATGATCGTACCCATCGTCTGAAACAAGTATCCGGCTCAACCCTAATCAGCAAGTCCCAAGTCAAGTCTCAAGTCATAACGACCACCAATTGTTTGCAAGCTGACTTGAGACTTGACTTGGGACTTGCAGATTGATGACTTGACAGTGACTTCATCCCACCTCTGGTGTACAGTATAAATAACTGCACCACACTTAAAAATGTCAGTGATTGTAAGCACATTTTAATTGCATGAATAGAATTACTGGACACACACCTGAGCACTGAAAGTGCTGTGAGCTTTGGGGCTCACTGTGCCTCTTCCACGCTCTGGACCGGGGCAGATTAGTCCGTTTAATATTAATTTGGTGACATGTTTCTTCATCTTGCAGTGTTCTTCCAAGGTTGTGTTGATGAAATCTGAACACATCGTGCAGAGCGCTTTACCGAGGAGCTCAACCTTGAGAACAAATTCACAGAGACTTGCTTTTGTCCCGTTCACGTCCACCTCCCGCTCCAAACATGTCCACTTAAACTTTTTTTTTTTTTTTTATAAACACAGCTATCGATGTCTTTAACGCGGTCTTTGTTCTCTCGCTCAGTAATTTTGGCCATGTTACAGACGCAGCTCGATAGCCTAAACTTGCAGACACTCAAAACGTCCACGTCTGGGTACTTTCAGTGACTTAGATATATTTATATATATTAGAAATATATTAGATATTACAGAGATTCTGACTGGCTGAAAGTTCACTGTTGTAATCAATGACGTTGCACATTTTAGCTTGCAGTTTCAGCAATGCAGTTCCCGTGCATATAAGGAATGGTTTAACAAGCACAGCTGGCCCCGCTGCACCTCCCCTCATCCCACCCGAGTTTTTCCTCAGCGGATTTACGCTGATCTCAGAAATGGCGCAGAAATCCAGAAAAAGTCAGAAATTTGCAGATCAGCAAGAATTCTCAACCCTGGCACCATGATTTGTTAGAAAGCTATGGCTGGAAATACGCCTGTTTTGTTGGTAAATTTGTGTGTTAAAAAAAAGTGAATATTTCAACTTGTATTATTAAATTACAAAAGGCAGGACTATATTCTGTATGTTTTTTTAAAATGTTCTTCACAATCTACCAGTACTATTTCATCCATTTATTTAATGCTGGTGGAGATACTTTTTCAACTAATATACTTTTTTTTTCATCCCTAGAAACTTGGAAATGTAAAAGTCACCTCCAACACAAGGCTCCAAAAACCATAAGAAAGATAAAAATCACACAAAATGTATTTGTTGTACAGTTACCTATATTTAAAATGGTTAAAATAAGATACAATGTTACAAAATGCAATTTCTCTTCATTAAACATTTTGTCCCCTCCAAGATAAAGTGTGGGGACAGATTCAGAAGGGCTTTTTGGACATATGAATGCATCAACATCCAATGGCAAATACATTTTTGTCTTTTGTTAGGGATTTGTTTGTATGATAACATTTTCTAAAAAAGATACTATATTTTTGACCTCCTGCTGTGACACATCTTGGGTACCGTACCCTTTAGAGCTGAAACGATTAATCGAGTAACTTGGAAATTTTAATTCCAAAAAAAATGTTTGAGGCAAATTCTTTGTTTAGAGGCTTCATTTAAGGCTGTAGTAAACAATTACCCTGGAAAAGGGAACACACTAAATTTGAAAATCTGCATGATGGCACAGCAACACTGTCCAATTGTGCTTAAGGAGAGCCCCACTGTTGATATTGTTGTTTAAAAACGCAAAAGTACTTTTTATCCAATTATCAATAAAATAAATAATCGAATATTTGATTTCAAAAATCAGGGCTGTGAAATGAAAATTGTGAAATCCGAGGAAAATTTGCAGGGGGTCTGGGGAACATAAGCCTCCAAAAGACGGGGTCTCGGGACCGGTGGGATCCCAGAAACCAAATTAATTTTGTATCTAATGATACATTTTCAGCATCTCCTGGAACAAAAAAAATAAAAAATCTCAAAATTAGTGCATATTTAATTGACCCTGTATTCAACCTTTCATTTGAACCGTCAATAATCATGTTGAAATAACAGAATATGACATGAAAGTAGGACCTGGAATGATTTTCCTTTTAATTGTAAACCAAATTATGCATTACATAATTATTGTATGGCCTTGCCTTACAATATAAAGCGCCTTGGGGCAACTGTTTGTTGTGATTTGGCGCTATATAAAAAAATTGATTGATTGATTGATTAACTCAGAACAATTAAACTACATGAAATTCATGAAGACTGAAAAGACTGTTAAAGTATTTCAAAAACCACAGCTAAAGCTTGAAGAATATTTTGAAAATCGTGGTAAAATATCAATAACGTACCTTATAGTAAAAAAGCCACACATTCTTGTGTAAATTCATGTAAATTCATTCAAAGCTACAATGTCTTTTCCCCATGAAAGAAAGTCTAGATTAATGAAAAAAAGTCATAATCTTTTCTAAAATCCTGTTTGAACAGCACAATGTTTATTTTCCAGAGAGAAAAATTCTTAGTGTTTCCTGTGATGCCACAGTTCATTTTCCCGTTTCTTTTATCTTTCAGGAGTGTTGATGAAGCCAGCGACAATTCCACAGATTCTTGTCCTTGTCAGACTTTTTCAACAGTCTTTCTTGCCATCTTCTCTCTGTCCAACGTCGGTCCATGACAGAGACAGTTTGCGATGTCCACATGCTACGTTTAGCTTAAGCTTCACACAGGAACCACACAGCGTCACCGCAGCAACCAACCAGTCCCGCTTTACGACAACTGTCACAACAGCCAGGCTTTGAGAGAGGGATTTTTTCTCCTCGAAACGCCGCAGATCTGAGGACACTGATCTGTAACACACAGATCAGTGTCCGCCACGGTCTTATAAAACTTGCACGATGTCGAAAAAAAAAAAAAAACAATTTGCGATAGACATTTTAAAAACTCAGCAACGATCAAGATTACAGAGTAAAAAACTAACACCCCCCACCTCTGATGAAATCCGCGGAATTTCATGGATCCGGAGTTTTCACAGCAGCCCTGAAAAATATTCGATAGCTGCAATCCTCATACCCTTTAATGTGAAAGTGCCCATATACAAATGGGGCTGAATAGACTGTTATATTCTGAATGCATATTCGCCCAAAACGTATCTCCAAAGTGCAGGCTACGGAGGACCTGATGCCCTCCAGATCGAAGACCAAACAGCCTCTCTGATACATATACTTTGGTTTACGGTAAATTCAGGAGGAGTCTGCTGAAAGAGCCCCTGGGGAGAGAGATAAGGGCAAGCCGAGCGACGCCGAGACCTCCAAGTGCAGGGACAAAGTCCGAGCGGTGAGGTCAACTTCCGCTGCTTGCAGTGTGCCTTTTATTGTTTCTAAATGCCTGGAAAATATTGAGTTGTTTTCTTTTCATGATGACTGGAGCAGTATGCTTGAATGTTTTTGATAAATAAATGGAACATTGCATTTTTTGTAGCACTCTACAATCTGCTTGTGAACGCTCTGTGAAGGAAAACGCCACTGTTTTTAAGGCTTTCCCCCCAAAACATAGCTATCATTTGTGTGACACACCTTTCAATCAAGACATTAAATGTAGTTTTCACACCAGCTAATTTTAATGTAATACTGAATGATTTTCGTGAATAAAGCCATGAGAAAAAAAAGTGTGCAGACGGTGAGTACAGGATTACAGCTGCCAGTGCCAATGTTCTCTCCTAAATATTGTCGTATTGTTTCGATTGTGACGTCTGGGACACGTTTAAGGGACCTTGTTCACCCTTCTTCAGGCAAGTTATGGACATTTGCTGCATGTTATCCATAGATTCAGTCACGTCCCTGTAGTTATGCATGTCCACATTAAAACAGTTTGCTCCCCAAGGCGTTTCACATGAGCCATTTGCAGAGTACTCAGCACACATGTGCCAAACAATGTAACAACAGTTTATTTAAATTAAGAGTTAAACTCGTGAGAGATGAAAAAATATTTCGCAGCTGTTGAAAATGTCAAAGAACGATCTTGTGATTATCACTGACATTCTTTGCCCATGGTGCTATCATGGAAATATTACAAAGTGCACAAAATTAACCTTAAATAAACGTTTCTTCTTCCTTGCACATTGTGTACATCACAAAGCAAAAACTATAACAGCTGATAAATGACTGTCAGAACAGAGGATATTTATCACAATCAATGCCTTCAATTAACATTTTTAGAAATGCAAACACTTCAAAGGCAACACAAGACATCATCTAACCACAGTACCTTACAATTCCACATGTTCAACGATATACGAGGTCTGTTAGAAAAGTATCCGACCTTTTTTTTTTTTTTTTTCAAAAACCTGATGGATTTGAATCACGTGTGCTTGCAAGAGCAAACCTTCAACCTTCATGCACGAACTTTTTCACGCCTGTCGATTGCATCATTTTCTGGTAAGTAGCCTTTGTGTGGGACGTGTGTCGTGCGCTCGGCGTTTTTTCATTCCAAGGAAAAAGACGGAACGACTGGAACAGCGCCACATCAAATTTTGCCAGAAACTGGGCGACAGCCAGGTGGAAACCATTCGGATTATTCAGACGGCTTTTGGTGACTTTTCAGTCGTGTGACTATCAGAGAAATTGTGGAAGAGGTGGGCATGTCACAGCATGTCCTGTGAGACTTCAACACAAAGGCGCTTTTGCTCCGCCGTCAGCTTCGTGCCGAAGCCATCGGCATGATTTTCACCGCCGCTCTTTTCATGGCCAAATCTTCTGTCACAGTGGAATGTTCCACAAAAGTGCTGATGTCCACCTCTTCCACAATTTCTCGGATAGTCACACGACGGTCCCGCATCACCACAGTGTTCACTTTGGAAATGATCTGGTCATTTCAGCATGTTGATGGCCGCCCGGAGCGTGGCTCGCTCTCCACCATTGTGCGGACGTCTTTAAACCGGTTGTACTGCTCCTTAATCTGTGTGATGCCCATAGGAACGTCACCAAAAGCCGTTTTAATAATCCGAAAGGTTTCCACCTGGCTGTCGCCCAGTTTCTGGCAAAATTTGATGCGGCGCTGCTCCAGTCGTTCCATCTTTTTCCTTGGAATGAAAAAATGCAGAGCGCACGACACACACCTCATACAAAGGCTGCTTACCAGGAAACGATGCAATCGACAGGTGTGAAAAAGTTCAGGCATGTGCACGAAGGTTCAAGGTTTGCTCATGCAAGCACACGTGATTCAAATCCATCAGGTTTTTGAAAAAAAGAAAAAGGTCTGATACTTTTCTAACAGACCTCGCATACCACAACCTTAATCAGACTTTGCATTTAAAGACGTTTCAACACACTAACGATGGATTATCTCGCCTGGCATTAGCTTCTGGTGTTCCACCATCTTTGGCAGACAATCTGCCTCAGTTCTGTTCTCGGGAATTCTCTCATAAATGATGGATGGATAGAGTATATGACTCACCACACGGGCTGCTCGCTCCTGAGATTCACATTTTCTGCAGAACCACGGACCAGTGGGCACCTGCACGATGCCGTAGCAGGCTGCAGAGAAAAAGTAGGATGCTTTCAATGAATGTAAACATACATATTGATGGAAACATCAGCAGGTATGTTACATCTCAAGAAACAGTAAAATTCAACATGTTTCTGTAGGACTTTTTATTTTTGACACATTTTTCTTTAAATTCCCCTTAAATACGTCTCCTTGTACTCGTTCAAAAAAAAAGCTTAATTGTTGCTTGGCTACAATGACATAACCCAAGAGCCTATAGATTATTACATTTCCTGCAGTCCTCTCTCATGTGAAAATATATTCAATCAACACTCAATGGAGTGAAGAATAACAAGATGTTACAAGCAGACTTAATCTAAACAGCACAGTACTGCCCCAACCAGCCTACCGCTACATATTTTCAGATTATCCCTGAACAGAGACCATAATCCAATAAAATACACAACTATAATCCAGATTCCAGGGAACAAAACACTAAGGTTATGGAGTTCAAATAAAGAAACAAGACATTATACAGATACATCATTCCACACGTACTGCAGATCAGGGTGGACGATCTGACCAAAAGACCAGGCAGTGATGTTTTGGGGTTGATCAGAATCCCAATTCTCTCCAGAGATTTAGTTCAACTCGTGTGATCAAGATTAGTTGTGCGTCAACTGGTTGCCTGGATACAAAGCCTGTTACTTCAAGTCAAGGCCCAACTCACAAACTGCTCCATCCCAACGTTACTCTGATTTTATAATGAATGTTCTGAACAGTAGTGGTGGTCCATAAATCTCCAACACTTTGACACTTCTCTCAAGATGTTAAACTGCTCACTATATGTCTGCCAGGCTGTCTTCTGTTTACAAAATGAATTACACCTCAGAAGGTGCATAGAGTGCGACGGCTAACCGCACATTTGCTTAGTACATGTAGAGTAGGAAATTTTGGACATCATGGTTACTCATTCAATTTATTTTCATTTATTTAGTGCCAAATCACAACAGAGCTGCCTCAAGGTGCTTCACACAAGTAAGGTCTAACCTACCAACCCCTCGAGCAAGCACACCGGTGACAGTGGTAAGGAAAAACTCCCTCTGATGATATTGAGGAAGAAACCTCTGTCACACCTTGATGATTTAGCCAGTGCATGCCAACCGTATTAAAGAATGCTGGCATAAGTCCAATAAGTTAAAAGGTAAGTTTTTTATGAGTTAAGAGTAAGCTGACGCACGTTGAAACACGCTGACACTTGATGATGTACGTCCTAATAAGCTGAGCTCCTCAAAAATCTTTGGCCATGCTTTTCAACGAGTGCCAGCAGGTGACTCACACGCCCCGCACATGCTGGACATAAGTTGTATGCAAGTTACGTGATTGTTGACAGATGTTTTTTGTAATTTACTCTAGAGCTGCCACAAATAGTCGACTATTGGGACCATCAACAACTAATTTATTAGTTGACGAGTCGTTTATTTAAGTCTTTGCTTTTCTCTCAATTCATAGTTTTAGGCAGCGAGCCGGACTGCCATCATTTGGACGATCAAAACAGTGGCCGTCTTGTTCAAAGCCATTTAAAATGCGCAGTTTACCGACGGAGCTGTCGGTGTGGGTGTGTCTGTGTGTGTGCACGCGTGCGGAGTCAACTCAATCAATCAATCAATTTTTTTATATAGCGCCAAATCACAAACAGTTGCCCCAAGGCGCTTTATATTGTAAGGCAAGGCCATACAATAATTATGTAAAACCCCAACGGTCAAAACGACCCCCTGTGAGCAAGCACTTGGCTACAGTGGGAAGGAAAAACTCCCTTTTAACAGGAAGAAACCTCCAGCAGAACCAGGCTCAGGGAGGGGCAGTCTTCTGCTGGGACTGGTTGGGGCTGAGGGAGACAACCAGGAAAAAGACATGCCGTGGAGGGGAGCAGAGATCGATCACTAATGATTAAATGCAGAGTGGTGCATACAGAGCAAAAAGAGAAAGAAACAGTGCATCATGGGAACCCCCCAGCAGTCTACGTCTATAGCAGCATAACTAAGGGATGGTTCAGGGTCACCTGATCCAGCCCTAACTATAAGCTTTAGCAAAAAGGAAAGTTTTAAGCCTAATCTTAAAAGTAGAGAGGGTGTCTGTCTCCCTGATCTGAATTGGGAGCTGGTTCCACAGGAGAGGAGCCTGAAAGCTGAAGGCTCTGCCTCCCATTCTACTCTTACAAACCCTAGGAACTACAAGTAAGCCTGCAGTCTGAGAGCGAAGCGCTCTATTGGGGTGATATGGTATTATGAGGTCCCTAAGATAAGATGGGACCTGATTATTCAAAACCTTATAAGTAAGAAGAAGAATTTTAAATTCTATTCTAGAATTAACATGAAGACAATGAAGAGAGGCCAATATGGGTGAGATATGCTCTCTCCTTCTAGTCCCCGTCAGTACTCTAGCTGCAGCATTTTGAATTAACTGAAGGCTTTTTAGGGAACTTTTAGGACAACCTGATAATAATGAATTACAATAGTCCAGCCTAGAGGAAATAAATGCATGAATTAGTTTTTCAGCATCACTCTGAGACAAGACCTTTCTGATTTTAGAGATATTGCGTAAATGCAAAAAAGCAGTCCTACATATTTGCTTAATATGCGCTTTGAATGACATATCCTGATCAAAAATGACTCCAAGATTTCTCACAGTATTACTAGAGGTCAGGGTAATGCCATCCAGAGTAAGGATCTGGTTAGACACCATGTTTCTAAGATTTGTGGGGCCAAGTACAATAACTTCAGTTTTATCTGAGTTTAAAAGCAGGAAATTAGAGGCCATCCATGTCTTTATGTCTGTAAGACAATCCTGCAGTTTAGCTAATTGGTGTGTGTCCTCTGGCTTCATGGATAGATAAAGCTGGGTATCATCTGCGTAACAATGAAAATTTAAGCAATACCGTCTAATAATACTGCCTAAGGGAAGCATGTATAAAGTGAATAAAATTGGTCCTAGCACAGAACCTTGTGGAACTCCATAATTAACTTTAGTCTGTGAAGAAGATTCCCCATTTACATGAACAAATTGTAATCTATTAGACAAATATGATTCAAACCACCGCAGCGCAGTGCCTTTAATACCTATGGCATGCTCTAATCTCTGTAATAAAATTTTATGGTCAACAGTATCAAAAGCAGCACTGAGGTCTAACAGAACAAGCACAGAGATGAGTCCACTATCCGAGGCCATAAGAAGATCATTTGTAACCTTCACAAATGCTGTTTCTGTACTATGATGAATTGTTGATCATATTTAAGATCGAAGCATTAAATAATGGTAGGGCTTCCTTGAGCAGCCTGGTAGGAATGGGGTCTAATAAACATGTTGATGGTTTGGATGAAGTAACTAATGAAAATAACTCAGACAGAACAATCGGAGAGAAAGAGTCTAACCAAATACCGGCATCACTGAAAGCAGCCAAAGATAACGATACGTCTTTGGGATGGTTATGAGTAATTTTTTCTCTAATAGATAAAATTTTTTTAGCAAAGAAAGTCATGAAGTCATTACTAGTTAAAGTTAATGGAATACTCAGCTCAATAGAGCTCTGACTCTTTGTCAGCCTGGCTACAGTGCTGAAAAGAAACCTGGGGTTGTTCTTATTTTCTTCAATTAGTGATGAGTAGAAAGATGTCCTAGCTTTACGGAGGGCTTTTTTTTATAAAGCAACAGACTCTTTTTCCAGGCTAAGTGAAGATCTTCTAAATTAGTGAGACGCCATTTCCTCCCCAACTTACAGGTTATCTGCTTTAAGCTACGAGTTTGTGAGTTATACCACGGAGTCAGGCATTCTGATTTAAAGCTCTCTTTTTTAGAGGAGCTACAGCATCCAAAGTTGTCTTCAATGAGGATGTAAAACTACTGACGAGATACTCTATCTCACTTACAGAGTTTAGGTAGCTACTCTGCACTGTGTTGGTATATGGCATTAGAGAACATAAAGAAGGAATCATATCCTTAAACCTAGTTACAGTGCTTTCTGAAAGACTTCTAGTGTAATGAAACTTATTCCCCACTGCTGGGTAGTCCATCAGAGTAAATGTAAATGTTATTAAGAAATGATCAGACAGAAGGGAGTTTTCAGGGAATACTGTTAAGTCTTCTATTTCCATACCATAAGTCAGAACAAGATCTAAGATATGATTAAAGTGGTGGGTGGACTCATTTACTTTTTGAGCAAAGCCAATAGAGTCTAATAATAGATTAAATGCAGTGTTGAGGCTGTCATTCTCAGCATCTGTGTGGATGTTAAAATCGCCCACTATAATTATCTTATCTGAGCTAAGCACTAAGTCAGACAAAAGGTCTGAAAATTCACAGAGAAACTCACAGTAACAACCAGGTGGACGATAGATAATAACAAATAAAACTGGTTTTGGGACTTCCAATTTGGATGGACAAGACTAAGAGTCAAGCTTTCAAATGAATTAAAGCTCTGTCTGGGTTTTTGATTAATTAATAAGCTGGAATGAAAGATTGCTGCTAATCCTCCGCCCCGGCCCGTGCTACGAGCATTCTGACAGTTAGTGTGACTTGGGGGTGTTGACTCATTTAAACTAACATATTCATCCTGCTGTAACCAGGTTTCTGTAAGGCAGAATAAATCAATATGTTGATCAATTATTATATCATTTACCAACAGGGACTTAGAAGAGAGAGACCTAATGTTTAATAGGCCACATTTAACTGTTTTAGTCTGTGGTGCACTTGAAGGTGCTATATTATTTTTTATTTTTGAATTTTTATGCTTAAATAGATTTTTGCTGGTTATTGGTAGTCTGGGAGCAGGCACCGTCTCTACGGGGATGGGGTAATGAGGGGATGGCAGCGGGAGAGAAGCTGCAGAGAGGTGTGTAAGACTACAACTCTGCTTCCTGGTCCCAACCATGGATAGTCACGGTTTGGAGGATTTAAGAAAATTGGCCAGATTTCTAGAAATGAGAGCTGCTCCATCCAAAGTGGGATGGATGCCGTCTCTCCTAACAAGACCAGGTTTTCCCCAGAAGCTTTGCCAATTATCTATGAAGCCCACCTCATTTTTTGGACACCACTCAGACAGCCAGCAATTCAAGGAGAACATGCGGCTAAACATGTCACTCCCGGTCCGATTGGGGAGGGGCCCAGAGAAAACTACAGAGTCCGACATTGTTTTTGCAAAGTTACACACCGATTTAATGTTAATTTTAGTGACCTCCGATTGGCGTAACCGGGTGTCATTACTGCCGACGTGAATTACAATCTTACCAAATTTACGCTTAGCCTTAGCCAGCAGTTTCAAATTTCCTTCAATGTCACCTGCTCTGGCCCCCGGAAGACAATTGACTATGGTTGCTGGTGTCGCTAACTTCACATTTCGCAAAACAGAGTCGCCAATAACCAGAGTTTGATCCTCGGCGGGTGTGTCGTCGAGTGGGGAAAAACGGTTAGAGATGTGAACGGGTTGGCGGTGTACACGGGGCTTCTGTTTAGGGCTACGCTTCCTCCTCACAGTCACCCAGTCAGCCTGCTTTCCCGGCTGCTCGGGATCTGCCAGGGGGTAACTAACGGCGGCTAAGCTACCTTGGTCCGCACCGACTACAGGGGCCTGGCTAGCTGTAGAATTTTCCACGGCGCGGAGCCGAGTCTCCAATTCGCCCAGCCTGGCCTCCAAAGCTACGAATAAGCTACACTTATTACAAGTACCGTTACTGCTAAAGGAGGCCGAGGAATAACTAAACATTTCACACCCAGAGCAGAAAAGTGCGGGAGAGACAATAGAAGCCGCCATGCTAAATCGGCTAAGAGCTAGTAGCTACGCTAAGATAGCGGATTCCTAAAAACACGCAAAGTGAATAATGTGTAAATAATTTAGAGGTGATTCAGCAGAAGGAGTGCTTTAGTTAAGGCACGTAAAGATTACACTGGGAAACAAATCGTAATCTAGATAACTAGATCAATCTAACTGCGCAGATTAAACAGCTAACAGATACAGAAAAACACCGCTGTGCTCCGGAACAGGAAGTGATACAATACCGCAGTGAGAGCCAACCACCAGTAGAGGCAAGCAAGAGCAACTGGCTGCAGACTGCGAGCGAGGGAACTATCAGTGCACTTGAGACAGCGAGCATGGAGCAGAGAGGATTTTAACCCGAGAGAACATGTAAAAAAACAAAAACACACAACAAAACCAAACCTTGGAGCTGCCTTTACTTCTTTCCACTTTCTCTACCCACGCGGTTCTGATGGCACCATCCTGTTCACACCATGTGCGTGTCGTATACTGAATTTATGAGATCATGAGATGAAATAAACAGTCAAATATCCTTAAAACATCCTTAAAAAATTAGAATATATAAATGAACTGAGCAAAAATTACGCATACACGAGTTAAAAATAAAACCCTGATGTGGAGAAGCTGATGTTCAGAGACACAGATCACAAAATGCAGGTGAGAACTTTGAACTTTAACAGCTGTTATTTTACAAACATATATATTTATTCAATCTTAAGCTTAATGCAGTCTTCAACCACAAAACGTGACTGATGAGGAGAAAGAAAAGTGACCTCATCACACTAAATGAACTGGAGTCAGAATAAAAATACAAGCTGCTGATTTTTGTTATTTTTCAAAGTTATTATAAGATGCAGCTATATGTTTTATTAATTTCAAAGCGAGTTACCTCTTATTTTATTCTGGTTTATTTCTACAAAAAATATGGGGAGCCAAATCAGCCTGCATTGTTTTGTTCAGTTTATATCAAAGTTTTCCTGCATATCTGTGTATTTTTTCCTTCTTTATAGGAGTTTGGTGTGTCGCGGCTCATCTTTAGTCTTCTCAGGATGTCGTCTTTTAGATAACACAAACTAATTGCAAGTGATATGCTAGAAAATGACACAACACTTTAGAATAATTCAGCCTTAAGCAAGATAAAATGCACAGAGTTTTTAAGTTTATTTAAGCCTTCGACACAAAGCTTAGACAAACTGAGTCCTCTAGAGAGACTGAATATGACAACCGCGCTCGTCTATTTATTGGAGACCCGCGGGCATCGCTCCTCCTTCAACTTTTTTTATTTATTTCATTCCCAAGACATGGTTTTCTATTGGAAGCATCCTCTAGCGAACCCTAAGCAGGTGTTAGGCCATTATTTCAATGTGACAAACGCTCCCATTAAAACATGAAGGATTTACAACTGATTTTTTTAAAAGACCTTCAGCCACAGGTGCAGCTGGCCTGAGGCCCCCTCCGCACGTGGCCTCAGCCACACGTGCAGCTGGCCTGAGGCCCCTGCACGCGGCCTGCGGGAAGGCACCTAAAAGGCCTTGGAAAGCCCCTGACAGACTAAATGACTAATAGAGCCCTTTTTTTGGGTTGAACACCTGCTAGTTCAACCAGAGGACATACAGTTCGGATCAGGACACTTGATAGTTCATCACAGTTCAAATATGGACCTAAAAATTCTTCTACAGTCCCTCCTCTGGGACTCGAAAGAGTCCCATTACATCAACTATACTCTTGGGTTGTTTACTGACAAGACATCCTCATTTGTGCATTGCAATAAAAAAGAAAAACACAGCACTCGACTTACTGATAACTCTGGTGTGGATATGAATATCAGTGATACTTCACACGGTAAATATATTGCAGTGCAGGTGAACCTACATACTAAGGCACAAGGTGAGCAATTAGCTGGATTATATCAACACAAGGTGACATTCAAACATTGAGTTTTGGTGTAATTCAAGGCACTTAAAATGGCCACATAAAACAAGTTACATCAACCTCTTAATCATGGCAAAGTAAAGGCTTCACATTGACATCAGTGCAACCAATCATCTTCTGGCATCTATTGACTCACTCAACCAGAGGCTCCAACCCATTATACTTGGTTCTACATATTATTTTGTTAAAGCGTCACACATTTATTATTTAAATGCATCAAATAACCCCAACGTTACCACTATTTAGTCAACCAATCAAGAAACTATTCTAAGGTTAGCGTAGCTATGCCAATAAATGGTTTCCCTTCATGTCCGTCCTTAAGTCATTTGCCTTAGTCAATCATATAATGGTTTTCATTATAGGCCATTTCTCAACATTCTCCACTTTGTTTTTCTTCTTTTTCAGCTTGTTTTCTAATGCCCGTTTTGGCCAGACGCCAAATTTAGGCGATGCATGTCTCTTGAGGCATGCTATAATTTAAGAAAAAAGGGGTCCCTATGGTGCATCTTTACTACTAAATCTACAAACACGCCGTGTAAGGGTCCCCTTTTTATAACTTTGCAATGTGATATCTATGTGTATGCATTTAGCGTTATCTGTGTTACGCAGATGATGGTAAGGACAGACATTTACCCAACCTTCGTTACTAACATATATCCTTCTTTGTTTTTAGTTACACTCAGATTTCTGAAACCAGTCCGCAATTCAAACTCAAGAACCAAGATCATAGTCCGTGTTCAGTGCCATTACGTCAGTCCGCGCTCCTCAGCATTTACTCAGCATCTGAAGTTTTGGGAGAAGTTGGGGAACATGGGGAGGTTGGCCTTTCAGGGGTAGTGGGGGGAGGATCAGGAATTCTGGCTTTCAGACAGTCGTGCAGTTCTCTGATGGATCTTTCCAGCTCCTTGTGCTGCTTGGCCAGGTTGTACAGGGCCCCCAGAGAATTCTTGCCCACATTCAGGGTGGTGGTGGCCAGCCCTAGCTGTTCCCTTTCCATATGCTCCATCATGCAGGCTAGCATGTCAATACTAGACTGAAGACCACACAGTTGAGTATGGAGGCCCTCCTGAGCACAAGAGATGTTGGCATTGTCACGGTGTATCCTGAACAGGTATGCAGCTGTCTGACTTAGTTGTGGCATGATTTCCTCAAATAGCTCATGGGGAATGTGATTTGTGAGGGGCAGGAGCTGCTCCAAGGTTTTTGGAACAGACTCTTGTGGAAGACGAAGCTCTCGAACCAAGATTGACATGTCCTGTGGGGTGACCATGACCAGATTAAGGTTGTGCAGTCCAGGGGACAGGAAGTACAAGGGGGAAGGCATTTCGTGTGTGGGGGGAGTATTGTTGATGTCGCACAGGCAAGTGGGTGGGACACTCTGGGCATTTAGCAGCCTGTACAAAGCTCCCCTCTGTCCTGGTGGGTGAGTTCGGCTAAGGTCTACCCCTGCTGATCCTCCTCCAGAGGTACTGGGCTGATCAGAATATCTCTCCTGCCTTGGGGGTGGAAAGCTGGGGACAGGTCCTAGCAGTGAATTGGGTCTAGGATGCACTCGGGCGGTTGCTGCATATGGCCGACCTTGGCTGCCTCCCCTGGAGGGTATCGTTGCCACTGGCACATGTGACTGTCTCCATGGCATCTGCGGAAGGGGTGTGTTCCTGAGTCCAAAGGGTCCTTCAGGTGATGGTGGAGTCCTCGGGCCGACTCTTGCTGCAGGCAGATTCTGTGAAGCCGTCATCGCCAGGTGCTGGAACGATGAAGATCCTTCTGTTGCCAACTGGTTTAGCTGCTGGATGGATGGCGGCTGTGGCGACCAATCATGTCTCGACCATCCCTCCTGTATATCCTCTTCTCCAAACAGTTCTGAGAGTCCAATCAGACTTGATAGAGGCAGATCAGGCATAGGTCCCTGATCAGGGGAGTCTGGTCTCTCAGCCATACTCCTGTGTCCTAGTAATATACATATACGTTCATTATTACAGCTCCATGTCATTCTTTCAGATATTGTCTATCCTATCCCTCATTTTTGTGGGTGCATGTGTGTGAATGTAAATGTGCGTGCATGTCTTCTTCCTCGTCTACAATATCACCAAGCACGGTCCATCCCAGTCCTCCCTATCTGGGGTGTACGCCACAATATTAGGGAGCTGGGGGCTGTCGGGGAGGATAATTGGTATTTCATCCATTTCCATATATTCTGGTTCTCTGTCTGTTTCGTTTGTGCTTTCTTCCAGGGCTCGGATGGCTAACAGTGGGAGCTGTCCTACTGTGGATGAAATCAATTTATTGACCAGAAATTTTATCAAGGGAATACCACAACATATTACCAGCAAGACCGCCACCCCTGTTAGTGCCAAAATTACACCTATCTGGTATAACCAGTCTTTCCATGATATCCACCCTCTCCTTAGAGTCCCAAACAGTGAAAACAGTGGGCCAATATTCATTCCATTCCCTACAATGTATCCAGAATCGTCAGTTTCATTTCTCCCTCCTATGGAGTTACTTAACAGTTCCTGTTGCATCTCCTCAAGTGTGATTAAGAGCTCTGTCAAATTTCCGTCTTCCCCTGTACGCATGGGAATAGCTGTGCAACATTCGGTGGCTTTGATCATAATACAAACTCCTTGTTCATCAGCCATCATCATCTCGATAGCTAATCTATTTTGCATTGTCATTAGCGAGGTGGCGTGCAGTTGTTCGGTTAAGGCTCCTACTGCTGCCAATGTCCAGTTCAGGTATCTTTGCTGATTATACCACAAGTAATTAATCCACTGCACCTCCTGGAACCTAGAACGGATTTTGGAGTAACCCCAAACAGAGCCAATGCCCATCCCCATTTATCCGCATCTTCATCTGCTTTAACTCTGCTACTGTCTATGGCTTCTAACTGTCGGGGTATCCCTTCTGGTATCCCGTTTCTTACTGTGATGTTGTAGTCTGTTTTAAACGTCATTATTCCTCTTTTCTTACGAAGTTTCTGTGGCATGGGTTGTATTGAATTTGGCATTTCAATTACTGTTATTGCTCCTGTGAGCATCACAGGAGCACAAAGGCCTTTCCAATTCGGGGACAGCGATGACAGGAGTTTCCTTTTTTGTCCGCATATCCAAAAGATGTCAGCTAAGGGTACCGTTCCCTTAGCTAAATTTGGAGTAGATACCCATGAAGCATGGGCGAGATTCAGTCCAATTACAGACCCCCCTGTGGCCGGTACTATTTGTTCACACTGTATGCCTGCTGCTGGCAGGGTGTGACAGACGGTAATGTTCCATGCTGTTTTGGCCGGTTTGTATTCTTGCTGCTTTTGCATACACTGTATGTGGTGTTTTGGCTGGGTCGTCCCTACCTGCCAATCGCTTATGTATTGTGCTACTAAGCCTTTAGCTATACAGAATGGGTGTATCATCCCTTTCTCTATTTTAATCATAGGTGGAACGGTTCCTTCTGTACTTAGGGGCACTGGACAAAGTTTACTGTCGGCAGCATATTTTTCATCACCTACTGCCATTTTCATAACACATTGTGTATAGCATTCTGCTTGGTCTGAGTTATGTTGGGGGCCCCTATAACAGTTGTTGATATCAGGTAGGGGTTTAGCCTGAGGTATCACACCTTTCCGGTGACAGGCTATGCAAGGCTTTTCACTGATCTGCCTAGCCGAAAATTTCAACCATTGGTAAAATAAATTGGTCTTCAACCCTTGTGTGCGGGCTAGGTCTGTACTGGGATCCCATCTCCCTAAGTGACTGCTTGTTTCTAGGCTTCTAATTGTCCTCTTTTTCCTTGGTTTGATTTTTACCCATTTTGTGGCTTCATGTACTGTAACAGTTACGTCTTGCTTGGTTTCCCTGCATCCTCTTTTATCACAAATTACCTCTATGTTGAGTGTTCCCTCCTCTTCACATTTGATGCTAATGGCTTCGCCTAATATGTAATCCCCCAGCTTTCCCTGTATTCCTATGTTCTTGTAGGCTTTTGATTTAATGTATACCAAATTATATGTTTTTCCTGTGTTTAGAATGCCTTGTTTAGCTGCTATTGCGGCCATGGCCACGGCACAGTCCGTTGTATGTTTTGGATGTCTATTTTCTCCCATACTGACCACCAGTAGTATTGTCAATCCCTTGAATAATTCCTTAATCATTGCTCTGATGACTGTTGAGATGTGCTACTAGATGTGCTACTAAGTGAGCCGTCACTAGATGAGCTGTCACTAGGGATGTGTGGTGTATCTGTGCTTTGTCTGGGTTGTACTTCCTGCGGTTCTTCTGTCGGTAAATCTACTGAGTTGCTGACCGAGTCTGATATCTCCTGTGGCCTGTCTATCTGTCGGTCTGTTGGCCTGCGTCTCCAGTTGTCTCTGAGTCTGCATCTGAGTCTGTCGCTGCTCTATCTGGCAGGGATCCACTACTCTCTGAAGCTGTGCGTCGTCTTTGTTCAATCAGTCTCTGTGAGCGCCTTGGCCAGTGTTCGCCTGGCTGCAGGGAGGCGTGGCCTTCCCTCTGTGCTTCTTCTGGCTTGTAACAGTTGGGAAATCGCTTCTCCATGAGTGACAGGGGTGCCATCTGCTCTCAGGAATCCCCTTTGTTTCCAAATGTTGGCATGTACATGACATACGCCATAAGCGTAGGCTGAGTCTGTGTAGATATTAACACGTTGATCTTTAGCTATCTGGCAAGCCATAGTTAAGGCTTTGATTTCTGCCAGTTGGGCTGAACAAGGCTGATCAATTCCTTGGGACTCCAGTAATTCAAAGGTCTCGCCATCCGTGTTTAGTTTAACAATCCCCATACCCGCATGCAATCCCGCGGCATCCCGAAAGCATGAGCCATCCACGAACAGGGTTAGATCTGCATCTATGGCGTGATTATACAAATGTTCTCTGGCTCTCAAAAATTTCTCT